>NC_022024.1:33506420-33512785 GCF_000317375.1 Microtus ochrogaster
CCGCCGCTGCTGCTTCTGCCTCTTCCTCTTCTTCTTCTCCCCCTCCCCCTCCTCCTCCTCCTCCTTCTCCTTCTCTTTCTTCTTCTGAGAGTTGGGTCACTGGCACCGAGCTGTCTGGTAAGATTTGCACTGAATGCTGGAACCCGGAGCTGCTAATACATGTCTAGCCTGGGACTGGGAAAAGCAGAGGTCAGGTTGAAAGCAATCGTGGGACTGCCTGATCCCTTCTAAAAATGAGTAACACTTGGAACAGCAAGACATAGAAATAAAACTCCTGAGCAGGGCTCACCTTTCAGCTCTGCCTCTTGGCTTGCTGGGTGGCCCTGGACCCATCACTAAACCTCTATGTACCCCCAGTTTTCTCAAATGTCAGGAAAACACCTGCAGCCACTAATCCTGAAAATATTCATCATGTGTGGGGGACACATAGCAGCCAGCTTTGGTGGTCACTCGGCTCAGCCGCATCCTTTATACAGAGTGTTCTTTGCTCAAACATCTGCCTAGATCACTCCCTCCTTCCCTATGACTTTCAACTCAAATATCACCTCAGTTATCCCTGCCCACCCATGTTATAAAGAGCATCCTTTGTCTCCCCCCCCCCTTCGTTTCTTCCTGGCTCTTCTTATTACCTGGCATTTGATCACATCTGTCTTTTCGTGTAACTACCGCGGTTTTATACCCCATCTTCCCTAATTAGAATTACTATGACTACTATGTTCAAAATGCTTTGTGTGTGTTCATTGTTAAAGGTTTTTTTTTTAGATGTGTGTGCATGTGCTTAGCTGAGTTAATGTATATCACTTGCATCAGGAGCCTGTGGGAGCCAGGAGAGGGCTTCAGATCTTCTGCTGGAACTAGAGTCACCTGAAGTCATGACCCACTCTGTGGGTGCTGGGAGTCAAACCTAGGTCCCCTGTAAATTCTCCAAGTGCCCACAAATGCTGCCTCATTTCTCCAGCCCCAAAGACCATTGTTTATCATTACACCACAAGGTCCACACTGATGCCGAACACTACTATGGAGATCAAATACGTATTCAATGAATTGATGTATATAGGTTCCCCCGTTTTCTATACTAATTTCAAAATTGAGAAAATCAAATTCAGTCTAAATGTTTGGGAAAGAAATGCCGCAATAGAATTTACCAGACTTGGTTAAGCTGGTGATGGGAAGAAAGCATATTTTCCTAATAATCACAGGTGTCTCTGCTGAGGGGTCCCCTCCTACCGGGCCTCCTACTTCCTGGGTCAAATTCTCTTTTCCCCCACCTCTTCATGACATTAACTGGAACACTAGAGCTACTCTAGAAGGGATTCTTTGGACTCTGGGATGATTTTTGCTTCTTTTTATGGGACTGAAGCTTCTCAGAGGGGAGCATCTCACCACCACTCCTCTGGTGGCTCCTGGGGGAGGCCACAGTGGGCTCCAAGACTCCCCAGGGGTTTTCCCTGAGTCAGCACAGCCATGTGACCCTCCACAAAGCCAGATCACATGAGAACGAACTTGGAAAGCAAATTTCAAAAAGGATTGATGTCATTGGTCCCAGGGGTCCTTGGGTGGGGCCATTTGGGAAAGAAAGTCTTTTTATTGATCTGGCATGGCCCAGAACCAAGTAAACAGAAAAGTGAACTGATTGGTAGACAGAGACACAGTGCCAAAGAAATACCAATGTCAATGGCAACTCTTCGTTGACTTCCAGACTATGCTGAAACTTGGCCACACAGTTTGTGGTCAAAGAGCTAAGATTAATGCCTGACTTGCTCACTGTGGAGTCCTCAATACTCAGAAGAGTCCTGGGCATTGACATACTTAGGACATTCCATAAGTCCCTATATACATTGTTCTGAGAATTTTGGTCAGAAGAAAAAAGGGAAGTCAAAGAGTCCGACAGAGTGCAGGTTTGGGTGACGGCAGTAGTTATTCTGAACTCTCGTCAAGAGAGCTTGTCTACCCCGTCATTAGCTTCCCAACCTTCACAGTTGTCTCCTGCCATCCACCAGAAGGTATCAGGCTTTTCTTCCAAGACAGTTCTGGAATATCTCAGCCTACTGGATCTCATTACCCAGCAGAGCATCTCTGCAGGTCGTGTCTCCGTTTGGGGCCTATTGTTTTCAAAAAGAAACCAGTGTTTGTTTGATCACATTCCCATTGTGCCAACGGACTCCTGGATCAGTCCAGCAGCTGATTGGAGACAAAGCTGACTAGCTAAAGGGACGATGGCAGCATCCATAAATCCCCAGCGACAACACTAAAGCAGTAGGCAACATTGTGTAGGACAGAATGCAGATTCCCGGGTGCAGCTGCGGAGGGACTGTGAGTCTGCACTTTAACAACCATCCTGGTGAATCAGATTCACATGGCTCAAGGCCTTCCCACACCCTGGGTACAGAGTCTCAGGCAGGAGCCAAGAGACAGCAATCATCACCAGGGATAGGATTCTGGTGGGAATTCACACAATTACTCGACTTTCTTGCCTAGGACTTTTTGCCTGGACTACGAGCACATTGTTCAGGGCTTGTAAGTGGCACTCAGTGATCCCACATACTTCTCAGGAAGGTAAGGTGCTGTCTGTCATTTTGTGGGTGACACCTAGCGTTCTTTTTTTCAGTAAGCCCATCAAATGCACTGAGCATGGTAGTGGGAAGTGCAGCCACGTTTCCCATTTCAAATTAAATATAACTTAACCACAAACTAGTTGAATTGCAGCTGATTGTCTGATGTGCTGTTTTACAGGCATGTAGTTAAGCATTCATATGAATGTTAAGGTTATAGTGGGGTGATGGAGGAAGGTCATTGGCTAATAAAGAAACTGCCTTGACCCATTTGATAGGCCAGCCCTTAGGTGGGTGGAGTAAACAGAACAGAATTCTGGGAGGAAGATGAAGTGAGGTAAGATGCCTCAGACAGACTCCATTTCCTCTCCTCTCTGGGACAGACGCGATGAAGCAAGCTACCAGGTCAGAAATGCTGAATCTTTCCCGGTAAGACTGGTGCTACACAGATTATTAGAGATGGGTTAATCAAAATAAGAGAATTAGCCAGTTAGAGGCTAGAGCTAGTGGGCCAAGCAGTGCTTAAAAGAATACAGTTTGTGTGTTGTTATTTCGGGGCATAAGCTAGTGAGGCGGCCGGGAACTGGGTGGCAGGAACGCAGCCTGCAGCTCCCTCAACAGTGGGTTTTTTTTTTTCTTTTTTTGCTTTGGAGTCAATATATGTTTCTTCCTAAGTGTTCAGACATTTCTGTAGGGTAGAGTACATCTTAAGCCGTAGATAATGTGTCTCTAGTTTTTAACAAATGAAATTGTTCTCTTTTGATCATGAGATCATGTTAGCAAACAACTGAAACTAGCCAGGGGTGATCTTAACAGGATTATAAGCATCTTGGCCTCTAGGTGGTTGTACAAAATCTCCTTTATCATGTTTGCATTACCTGCCTGTCTCTGGGGTTGTTAGCCACTATAAATATCTGATACCTCTCAGTTTCCACTCATGCTGTTTTATAAACAGAAACTCCGTGCCTACAAACCACAGCTCAACAAATCCGTTTGGCTGATAAACCTAAACTATACAGTTGGCTTTATTTGAACAATTAAGAACATCCATTGTGGATTAGCAGAGGTGGCTCCTGCCCCTGAGTCTGAAGACCTAAATTCAATCCCCTGGACCTACATGAAGGATTAGAAGAACGAAATCTCCTAAATTTTTCTCTGACCTCCACAAAAGTGCAGCGGCATGCAGCACAAACACACACATACTCACACTGAATAGATATTACAAAACCAAATGATTCAGTGTGATAGAGAAAAGTTTTGATTAGAAACTGGATTTCATTTCACCCAGAAGATTATAGAGATAGCCACGCCCCAGCTAAACCCACCAGAAACCACTCTCCTGCCATCAGGAACTCCTGAAGGTCTCGTGCTCAGAGCAGCTGTAGGCACTCAGATTAGGGAAAAACAAGTTGTTTACAAGAAATTCAGGATCTGGGGTCTCACTGCTCCCAACAGTGATGGTTAAACATGCAAGTACCGGAGTAGAAGGTTTTAAATTTGCTTCTAAGCCCTGTGCTTCTGTTTCCTCCTGCGTAGAATGTGTATCGCCATGGAGATGCGCTAGGTCAATACAGGTGAAACACTTAGCAGCGTAGTCTGCTGAGCTGGGGGACGTTTCATGATCCAATTTATGTTTCAACCGACTCATAAAACAATAAAGTTACACCAACGGAACACCATGTGGTGTTGAGCTGTGCCCGTATTCATTGTGTGATATTCAAATCAAGTTGAAAATATCTCCTTCAATAATTACATCATCATAGGGAAAGCCCTTAAACTCCTTCCTTTGTACCATGAAAGTATATTAAATGTTTTGAGATGTCCTGCTTAAACCTGTTTAAAAACCTGGCTTTGCGATTGTTTTTTTCCTGTTCAGTTCTTCAGACTACTCCGGGTCGATACTTTGGGAGACAGATTGTGTCTGAAAGCCAGGAGCTCAAGAAGCAAACGGGTTGGTTCCTCTGAGGTCCTTTCGTACGCAAGGGTTTGCTGCCCCCAGCTGGACAGAAAACAGAGCGGTGCTCGCAGGTGAGTGCGGACATGAAACCAACTAACCACTGATGTTTGTGGTTATGCTGTCTTTTTAAGCAAGTCCCAAAGTGTCCTTTAACAAAATATCAGGTATAAAAAGTGCACACTGCAGACAGGGCGTTCATCCAGAGATCAGGCCCTAGATCAATCTCCTGAAAACACTGTCCTTCATAGCTGTGGTTCCTGCATTGAAGTGTGCATACCGAAGATATATTGATAGATGATCAATAAGTGCTTACAGAATAAACGGCTGGTTAGTGGTTTCTTGACAAAGAGGGAGAGAAAGTGCTAGAAGCTCAAGAAACTGCTCTGACTGCCAAATATGAGCTCACTTGTCAGGACAGTTGGGCATACACACATACTAACACCAGAGCAAACAGACTGAGAACCAACGTGGGCAGGGAGGCCTGAGCTTCAGCAGTGGGTGTTGGCCTTAAGCGTTGCCAGTCAGGCAATGGAGGGCCCTGCAGGAGGACCAAGGGGAGGGTGATGGGGTGGGTCTTTCCCTGCTGGGTCCTGTGTTACTTTTCCACTTCCTGTCACGGGTCTTTCAATGAAAGTGTGGGACCTGGTACTGCTTCTCCTTCTCGGTTTCCTTGGAGCACACCTGGTCCTGGTATCTAGGTTCCTCCATTTACCCTATTCAGGTGAAGGTCCTGGTTCCTGCTGAATCCTGATAGATTTCAGAGATACAGTTCAGAATCCATTGATTAAATAAATTCTTGACCTGTATGGGCTACGGTTTCCCCAGCCAAAAGGATACGTCACACTCTGTAGGGAAATAACAGAGCTTAAATAAGTGAATACAAAGATGGGAACATTAAAAAAAAAACTCTCAATAGAACTAGACAAGTATTTCATCATTTTATCTCTGCAAAGAGATATTTAATGCACATATCAAATATATGCAAATGTGACTAATTAAATACTTTTCTTTTGTAAGAATTCTCACACAGTATTTTTCAAAATCAAGGAAAATTCATTTGTGAGGAAGCCAGGTCACTGGAGCCAGAAAACATGGCGTCGGAATGGCTTTGATGCCCTGTCCTGGGTTAAGTAGGTAGCAGATTCTCTGGTTACATATTGTCTCACGTGAGCATCATCTAGACATTCTGGGAGCCCCTTTTCTGTCCAAGAATGGCCGCCCACTGTTAAGCATGACAGCCAAGCCTCAGACAGGTACCAAAGGCAGGTAGGTGTCAGCCTTATGGAGTTCTCCTGTGGAGCAAAGGCAGGTGTCAGCCCTGTGGAGTTCTCCTGTGGAGCAAAGGCAAGTAGCAGCCTCGTGGAATTCTCTTGTGGAGAAAGCAGTTCTTCTAGTGAAAGCTCTGGATCCAAGACCACAGTGTAAGGGGTCTACGTACTCCCTGTAACCCATCCAGTCCCCCAGTGCCTGCCCTTCCCCTCCACACGCTAGCTCACACTACATCACACTAGCAGGCATAGGTTCACAGAGCAGGCTTCACGCTCTGAAACACGGCCCATGCTCTTATCACGGAATCTTTTTTTTTTTTTCTTCCCCCACGAGAGAAGAATCCAAAGCCCTCCTAACATTTGAGAGCATCATTAAGGACAAGGCCATGGCCTCACTGAAAGCATAAACTCTAAAGGCAGAAAAGCTCCTACATTGGACCCCTAGACAGTAATCAAGTCGATAACCCGAGGAAAGCTGCTAACTCTCTCCAGGTTAGAGTTTTAGTAAATTAGTAGGATGCTTCATGATTCTGTGAATTTATCTGAGGACTGAGAGAAGATGTGTCTATCAAAGTACATGGCACTTTC
>NC_022024.1:33513551-33521227 GCF_000317375.1 Microtus ochrogaster
TAGTATGGAGTGATCAGAGTGTCCCTGCCTGTCTTGTGGAGTGATCCGAGTGTCCCTGCCTGTCTTGTGGAGTGATCAGAGTGTCCCTGTCTGTAGTATGGAGTGATCAGAGTGTCCCTGCCTGTCTTGTGGCATGATCAGAGAGCATCTGCCTTGTCTACAAGAAGGGACCAAAGATCCAGCCACCTCGGCAGCATCCTCTGCCCTCTGCTTTGTCAGAGACTCCTAATGCCTGTTGGGGAGGATGTAAGGACCCATGTGTTGTGTCCCCTTGGCTACAGTCTGGACACACGATGACAGTGAGGGGTCGCTCTCTGATGGGCACTGCACTGAGACCTTCATAAACATCTCCTAGCCTAGTACTCATAAACGATTTAGGTTATTACAGTCTCTGGCATCGTCTCCAGTCTCCGCATGCTGACACTAGGACTCGGGACTACTGAGTGACCTGTCTGAAGCCACATCATCCATAAGTAGACTGAGACAGGATGATCTCAGAGCCCCATGCTTGACACCTCTGTCACATTACCTCACAATGCGGTAAAGGACAGTGGAAAAAGGAGCCACAGGCTCTGGGGGCCAAGACAACTTATGGGTGGAACTGATTAGTCAGCAAGGCAACTGGTCTGATGGCTTCAGGCGTGTGGCATATGTTAAAGATGGAGGGGTGTCTTATGGACCAAAGGGTCTCGACTCTTAACATCCTATGATTATAGCTGCTTTCCAAAAATGAAAAAAGAAAGGAAAAACCCTATGCCTGGACATCACTGAAAGAAATTCTGGATTAATTGCTCTGGGTGGAGTCTTGGCATCAAGTTTTAAAGGTCCCATGCAGCTCTAATGTGTAGTCAGTGGTGAACCAGCAGTATGGCCTCTCCTTGCCCCTGAAGGTGCCTCTTAGTCACGTGGCTTCTTGGAATCCTTTAAGGACTGTGTTTGTTTATCTTGGCATTTGACTCGCAACTAATTAGATGATCCTCACAGGCCAGGCAATAACACATTGTGTAAATTCTGAGTTGGGACACCACTTTGCATAGAAACATGAGATTTCTTGAGAAGAAGGATATTTTTCTCTTTCTGACCGTAGTCAAGTTTCCTTTGGAAAAAGGCAGCATCCAAATATCTTTTTTTCCCCTGCTAATTATATATTGAAAAAAAATTGTCTTGAAACGTTACGAGGTGGCCAACACCATTCAGTAAATTACACCATGTAACTGGCTCAGGCCTCATTGAGCTCGCCCCCCTTGGCCTTATCGAGGGAACAGCCACTTCCCTCTGCAAACCCTCCTGGGAGCAGATTTCTTCAGTTTTCTCTGAAAGGTCAGGGTACCCGCCTTTCCCTGAATCCCTCGTCAAGTAGTGATGGCCCAGCCACTTGTTATCTTCCTGTGCTGTTCCCAAGGGGATTTGTACTTACAAATTAAAGATGTCTGTAGTTTCAGATGGTTTATATTGGGAAAGGAAACAAAATAACTTTATCTTGAACAATTGCACTCCCAGTGGATCCTGCTGGCCCGTCCACAGAGCCTTCCCCTTTGCATACCAAGTCTCTGCACACGACACATGCCCAGCACCCATTGGTGACAGTGCCCCTCTGCTCCTACGCTAATGTCCCCTTACTCCTCCAAGTGCACTGTCGTGGTCCTCTAGGCCAGCCCATTCTCGGTGCCTGTTCTGGGGAACAGTCTTGTATTGATGGTTCCCTCGCACCGTGGCTTTCAGAGGGATGTAGCCATTCATTCTACAGCTTCCTCCTTGACCAGCAGTCTCAGCCTCACAGACTCCCCTGTAAGTGGACAAAGATACTCAACAGCAGTGCTCTCTATCCAAATCTGCGGACCTATATCCTAATATCAGCTTCCCATTCTTCAAGCTCAGGGAAGCGCACAGAGTAGGTTGTTGGCGGGCCCTAGGTTCCGTGTCACCTCTTGGTGGCTTCCTCGATATAGCTCTACTACTCACAGAGCTTTTATTAAGTTCTCCCAATTTTACTATTTTCAGCATATCGTCTGCTTCCTACTGAGGTTCTAACTGAGATATTGTGTGACTCGGGTCTCAGTTTCAGAGGATGCATGGTGATGAGCCCAACCTAGTCTCAGTATCAGTTAACAGTTCAGACACCATTGTTCAGGCAATCAACATGTGGCACTCATTAAGAAATAGTTTGCTAATGATGTGAGCCCCTGATTGCTGCCAGTCAACCAGCTGGGAAGACAAGGCAAGCGCTTGGCCTCTGTGTGTGCCATCAGTGACCTTGTAAACAGGAGACATTGTTAGCACAAGGGAACACACTGTTGAGGTAGTGCTCAAAGTGGTAACATTGGACCATGCCTACCAGGGTAATGACCTTATTGTTATAGAAATAAGACATTTCCTTAAGGGTTAAGCCATTTCCTGCTTTAGCTTTATTTGTTTGTGTGCGTGAATGTTTTTGCAATTTGCTCCCAAGAGGAGAAGGGCTTCTCTGGTTTTAGCAGAATCTTCCTATGCACAGGGCAAGCACTGTAGTTTAAAGCATTTCCCACACACGGTCTCATTGGTTTTCTTAGTGATTCAGTTAACGATCAGAGTCGTAGTAAAGTCAAACTCACTAATGACCATGCCAGGCAGTATCTCTGACGTGTTCTCCCTAGAAGTGCTAGCTTTATTCGTTATCACCAAGAAGTCCCTCCCAGGGACCGTGATTATTCCCAGGGCATGGGGACAGGAAGGCACTCCAGCTCCTCAATTCCCATCTCAGAATGGAGCAGAAGGCCTGTGAGGCCCCAAAGGTAAACAAAATGTCATATGTCTCAGCAGAAACTCAGGAGATTTTCCAAGATCCCTCCTCAGGTTTATAGTAACCAGTAAGCAGCTGCCAGAAGTGGAGCGAGGGACTCTGACCAGCAGAGCCACAAAGAGTTGGCCCAGCCGCCTGCAAATTTTGCAGATTGTTCTGGGGTTGTAGCTTTCATGGGTTGTTAGGCATTTTGGGGTGGGATTTTTGGTGATGCCGCTGTTGTTCTGAGTCATCTCTGCTCCTATAAATGGGCCCTCAGCCTCACCACACTCCTGTTAGTAGCCCCAATAAAAACTCACTGCTTCACCAGGAGAAGAACTCCAGCTCAAAGGCACAGAAAATATATTCAACAAAATCACAGAAGAAAACTTTCTCAACCTAAAGAAAGCTATCCCTATGAAGGTACAAGAAGCTTACAGAATGGACTGGATGTATATAAAATGAAAAAAGATAACTTGCCTTATTTTAAAATAATAAAAAAAAAGTAAATTTTAAAAGATAATATAAAGCAAAGAAAAAAGTATCTTCCAGTTTGGTTTTCAGTTACAGTGACCACAGTTGGCATTCTTAATCACTAGGCTTTATTTCTTCCATGAGCTGTACATATAACCTATTGCTATCTTTTTAAACCTAAAGCGTGGTCTTTTTTTCATTTTACAATATGTAGTAAGCTTCCCAAGTCAGCTTTTATAGGTGCAGTAATATGTCTAAACAACCTCTTCATGATGTACGCTTGGCTTGTTTCCAGATACTTCCTAATACAATACAGGAGCTTCCTTTTGTAGTGGGTGGTGGATGCAGAGACTCATAACCAGAGTGCTGAGTATGAGTAAACTGGAGCGCTCAGCTGTGGGTGGGTGCCTCGCTGAATCTCTCCCTAGCCAAAGCTAAGGGAATATAGCAGAAGAGGGTGGAGAGAAAAATCTAAGAGCCCAAGAATAGGGCACTGTCTACTTTCCTTCTGTGTCTGAGATAAGACATTTTGACCCAAAGCAGCTTGGACAGGGCAGAGTTAATCCCGGCTTGCACTTCTAGGAAATCAGTCATTGAGAGTATCTAATGTAGGGACGAGGCAGGAGCTCACCGCAGAACCAGCAGAGTAACGCTGCTCTCTAGTTCACTTGGCTAGCTTTCTCATACAACCCAGGTTCACCTGCCTAGGGCTCTACCTTTCTCTGCCAATTAGCAATCAACACAATATCCCACAGGCAGGTTCACAGGCCTATCTGATGGAGGCTCGCACTTCCCACGTGATGCTAGGCTGTGTCAAGTTGTCAAAAACTACTAACTAGGATAGGAGAGCTGTGAAATGCCACCTTCTGAACATGACGTAGCCACTGTACAAAGCAACTCATGGCAACTATGGTTACCCACACAAGACCTGGACAAGGTGAAATCAATCCAAATTGCAGCACAGATGGGGAGAGTGCCCTTGAGGGATCAGCCCTAGTGGATGATTTATTGATAGTTGATGGCTGCTCAGGGAGGGATAGTCACTTTCCTTTGGAGATGTGGCTGCTGGGAGGTTGTTCATGCTCCAGTAGATGGCTCCACACCCGTGCACATATGGGTAGTGCCGTTGGAGTCGGGGTATTTTTAGCAACAATAAAAAAGAGGGCTTGAGTTGGAAAGTTGACAGGGTTGAGGGCACTAGAAGGGTTGGAGGAAGGTAGTAACTATGACCAAATACATTGTATAAATACATGAGATTTTCAAAGAATAAATGAGAATATTAATTTTCAAAGAAAGGAAAGGGACTAGAAGACTGATGAAATCCCAGTGGCTGCTGAAGTGTGGGTATTGAGAAGATCAATATCAAATTACAGGCCCTCTTCCACACACAGGTGGGTGAGGAAAGACATGGGAAAGAAGAGGGGCTCTGTAGATTCTAATGAGCTCAGCTCCATCCTTCGCCAGTTAGATTGGTTTAATCAGTGAGTACCAGGTTCAGTGGGAGACCCTGTCTCAGAAAATGGGGTGGCGAGCCATTGAGGAAAGCATTCAACCTTGACCTCTTGCCTTGTATGTGTTACATTCACATGCCTGCAAAAACAGAGACACAAACATAAAAACCTCTGTCTATCATCTATCTGTCTGTCTGTCTGTCTATCTATCTATCTATCTATCTATCTATCTATCTATCTATCTATCTATCTCAGTTGAGTGGAGGACTCTGATGCATCTCTCTACCATCTTTTCCTTTCTTGGAAATGAACAAGACCTCAAAGGAAGCAGGCCTTGCCTCTCTCCCCTAGTCATCCCACCACCCCATCACCACCCACCCCTGAAGAAAAAGCAGTGACTTGGGCTCTCATATCTCCAGTGCTGTAGCTGCTTTCTCTGTTGGATGCCCCACTCGATTGTCACTTGTCCTATGAGGATATGGAAACTGAGCTCCAGACAACTGTAAGCGTTGTCCTTTCTGAGCTCTTCAACTTTGGACCATCGCATGCCTCCTAGCTCAAGGCTGGACTGGAGTAACTCAGAAAACACCTGGTAGTGGGTGGGAAGTTCTGTAGCTAGGGAAAGACAGAACCATCAGCATGATGTTTATTCTAGGGATTAGAACCTAAGATTAATTTCTAGTACAAGAACCGGGGAGCGGGAGCTGTCCATGGTCCTGGCCAGCATTGCCCAGTGGGTGTTTAAGGCCCTGGTCTGCCTTCTGCAACCTCTGGATGGACTCTGGAGCTGCAGCACTTGGTCCTTTGCATGCTGCGTAGTCAGATTCTTTTCTTGCCTTTCAGTTTAGCTCTTTATGTATTTTGGCTATAATATATGCATACATATACACATAGGAACACACACACGCACACATTAGTATGTTTTAAAAATATTTTTATTCCACAGGTTGCCTTTCCACTCTGTAAATTGTATTGTTACATTTTTAATTGCTTTTCATATAAGATATGAACTAAAAGCCCAACTGTATTCTTTTGCATATCCATATTTAGCTTCTCCACTACTAGTTTTAAAAGTTTGTCCTTCCCCACCTTGGAATATCTGGCACATTTGTCAAGAATCAACTGATCATAAATGTAGATTTATTGCTGGGCTCTCTATTCTGTCCCACTTTTCTAGATGTCTTCTTTACATGATAATACCCTGGTGTTTTGATTATAGGTCGTTATGAGATCAAGTGGTGTAATGCCTCGAGCATTATTCTTTTTCTTCAAGGTTTCCTTAGCTAATAATGGGCTCTGAGGAGTCTGGGTGTGTTGTAGGATTTATTTTTCTAATTCTGCTAAAAGATCAATGGGGTTGGACAAGAATCATTACATCCGCTAATCACTTACGATTAGATGAGCATTTCAAATTAATTTTTTGATTTCATGCAATGTGCTGTAATCACATTCACCCCCTCTCCATGACTGCTTCCTGATCTAGCTCCGCCTCCTCCCCTAGCCCTCCAAACTTCAAGTTCTCGTTATTCTTTTCAGTCCCGGCACCAAGTCCATTTGCACTACCCATATAGTTTGGCTGGGGAGGAGGAAAACACAACCTTAGATGGACTTTTGAACAATATTAGTTCTTGCAATCCCTGAACACAGAGCATCTCTCTATCAGTGCTTACTTTCTTCCATTTCTGTCATCCTGAATTGCTGGGTAGAGAGATGTCTTGGTGAGTAAAGTTCTTGCAGTGTAAGCATTGATCCCACTCAAGCAAAAAGATCAGGAGCAACTGCACCCACGTGTAATCGCAGCACAGAAGAGTGGAGACCAGAGGATCATGGGCTACTTGGCTATCCATTTTACACCAACACTGGGCTCCAGGCTCAATGAGACTCTGACTCAAAGATTAATGTGGGGAATATTAGAGGGAGACGTCCAACACTGACTTCTGACCTTCAGATGAATAACCACGGGCACACACATCTGCACGTGTAGATACTGCACACCCATAGACACACACATGCATGTATACATGGCATATGCACACAGACCCCAATAAAATAAATAAGCGAATGTGAAGGAAAGGGTAACCTGGGGATGCTGCTGAGCATCTGGCCCAGTGGTTCTAAATGGGAAGAGAGAAGAGAGGGCTCCAGGTTAATGCTGATGCCACAGCTGGTCTAAGACGTAGCCTTGAAGAAACACCACAAAAATCCCCTAAGACGTAACTGCTTCCAAAATCAATTGTGCGCTGTGTAAGAACTTTAAATCACATCCTAAAAGACAAAGACAGTCCCCATTGCATCTCATATGTTACATGTATTCATGAAAAATTCATAACCAATAAAAACCAAAGTCTATTGATGCCCCACAACTGACTTCAGTGATCATAAAGATACATGCAGTGGGCTGGGTCCCTGAGTCTCGAGTTTGTGTCCCAAGATTTCCCAGCTAATGGATTTCTAAGGCAATGAGAAAAATATTTAATTCAAAAAGCATTTGAAGCTTTAAAATTTCGTAACATTGACATTTCTCTCCAGCATAAATAAAAGCCTCACTTTTCTAGTGGATTTGCTATTTTTAAATGTGTCCAGCTATTCTTCCAATGTTTACTCTTTTATCCCCAGCTAATATCTGCCGGATGACAAATGCCTTCAAACTATTTCTCAAACGTACTTGAGAAGTAACATGAAAATGACATCAGCAGCTGTGGGAGGGGGATGTGGTGGGCAGGTCCATAGTCTGCAGCACACTATACATAAATAAAGCACACATAATGTTTTATATAATGATTTAAAGCTTTATTGCTTATAACTATCTTGAAGTCTGAAATCAGAGGAGATTTACACAGGCAGAATAATGAAACTGTTCTCAGAGCCATAGTGAATGAACATAGAAGCTAAGCTTTATAGATTGAGATCTGTACTGAACCAAATGATTTATCCCTGAGGACAGTCTTATGCTTTACACTTAGCCATCTATATACGTGTGTGTGTGTGTGTGT
>NC_022024.1:33521368-33536535 GCF_000317375.1 Microtus ochrogaster
GGATCTCTGTGAGTTCGAGGCCAACCTGGTCTACAAGAGCTAGTTCCAGGACAGGAACCAAAAGCTACGGAGAAACCCTGTCTCGAAAATAAAAAAAAAAAAGCCTAAGGGTAACAAATTTTAATGAATATTGAAAGGAGGTGAGAAATTACATTTTAAACTAAAGGTATAAGATGTCTAAATCATAAAGATGACTCTGAAAGATTGACCCCTGGTAGGTTTTAATATACTTTCATTTAAGAGAAGTTAGATTTAATTGGTGATGCCCACTGTGTAAGAAGTAATAAAAGCCAACATTTCAAATCAAGGTTTTTCTTGACAGATGGAAAGAAGCAGTCATTATATGTCTATCAACAGATTTTTGGTTGATCTCCCAAGTTCTACCCATGACGTCATTTCCTCTTCATGACTTTATTTTCTGCAGGGCACCGCAGAGGATTCCAACCTCACCTGCGAAGAAATACAGCACATAGGTGAGTCACTTGTTAGATGCGAAGCCCAGTAGGGTCACTGGAGTGGATCACCCTAAACTTCAGAGCAATTGCCCATTAGCTACAGAGACAGCACTAGGCTGGGTCTAGTGTGTAATGAGTTCTAGAGTTGTCTATATGATCTGCTCCCACCCTTCACAGGTTGTTTCCTGGAGCTAAAGGGGTTTGTTTAAGCAACAGGTTTTCCAAGAAAATGCCCAGGGCTGTGTGCTCTTTTTGACACATCTATCCATAACAGCTTCAAGACTTCAAGCTGTTAAACCTAAAGGAGTGGGGTTCATTTAAGTCCCCCATGTCAGAATCATCTGAGGTCCAAATCCTCTACACAAATTGAGAAAATTTAGCTTGGTACTACAACTCAGGGCTATCTTTTTTTTTTTTTTTCAGCACTTGGGATGATTTGAATAGGGATGGCCTCCATAGGCTCAAATATTTGAATGAGTGGTCATTAGGGAGTGGCCCTACTTGAGAAGAATTAGAAGGTGTGGCCTTGTGGGAGTGGGTGTGGCATTGTTGGAGGAAGTATGGCACTTGGAGTGGGTTTTGAGGTTTCAGAAGCCCAAGCCAAGCCCAATGGCTCACTCTCTTTTCCTACTGCCTGTGGATCTGGATATAGAACTCCTAGCTACTTCTCCAGCACTGTGCCTGCCTGCCTGCCACCATGCCCACTATACTGATAATGGAAATAAAAACCTAATTATAAATTAGATCCATAATGAATCCAGGGTCGTTTTGTAGTGCTAGCCTGTGTCATATGATGCCACTTGAGTGCAGTTTTGGTTCTGGACACACAGATGCACACACTCTGCCTGAAACAGCTGGGCTTATATATGAGGCCATTACATATTATGAATTCCAGTGTTTTAGTGGTGCATACAAAGTTTTTTCTGCTCTTATAGAAATATGATTTAATTATAGAAACATCTTTTGGTGGTTTCCTGCAGGCATTCCTCACCCATTCATTCAAAAGCTCGTAAGTGGTGCGGGAAGTCCTTCCATAGATGGGTTGCTTTTATTGGTTAACGAATAAAGAAGTTGCTTTGGTCTGTGATAGGACATAATAGAGCTAGCTGGGGAAACTAAACTGAATGCTGGGAGAAAATAAGTGGAATCAGTGAGACGACATGCAGCTGCTGGAAGAGACAGATATCGGAACTTTGCCTGGTAAGCCACAGCCATGTGACAATACACAGATTAATAGAAATGGGTTAATTTAAGATATAAGAGCTAGATAGCAATATGCTTATATGACTGGCCAAGCAGTGATTTAAATAACATAGTTGCTGTGTGATTATTTTGGGACTGGGAAACTGGGAGTGAACGAGCAGCCTCCATCTACACTAAAGTATCAAATATAATCCTTATGAGTAAGGCTAGGTTCTAGAGACTTGACAAAGAGTCTGATATTTAGCTATGCTCGGGTCTAATTGAGAACAGAGGCACTAAGTGATTCTAAAATGGTGAAATCCTCTGGAAGGAAGACCTACAAGAATATAAAGATAGACGTCCTACAAGAAGAGATGTCTGTGCTACACATGGGAGATGGACTGGCTTTGGATACCTCACATAGGCCTGGAAGAAGAGTGTTTGAAGCAGAAAGGATGCCATGGGCAAAAGTCAGGTGAGTGTGCAGGGACCAGAAGCTGGTCCATGTTGCTAGAGGGTGATTTCGGGGGCCACGGTGAAGCAGGTATGAACAAGGGAGCCCGGCAGTGTTACTACAGTAACTGTTATAACATCCGCCACCAAGGAAGAGCAGCAGGCCGACATCAGTAGAGGGGCTGGGGAGTGGACAGCCAAGGAAGCAGACAGAACTTAGTTCTCAGTTGAGATTCCAGGCAGGGTGATATCCACTGACATTGAGAAGAAAAGCAGCCAAAGGGCAAATAACGAGGGAAAACCTGGGAGTGTCTGGCTGCACGCCAGAAGGTGGAGAAGCGGTGAGAGATGGGATTGGATGCCGGGAGGTCAAAGGCAAAGGGACAGGTTAGGCAGTTTACACAGCCCTTCCCCTCCAGCGAACCTATGACATTTATGGAGATGTTTCTTTTGTCCCCATAGGAAAGGTCAGAAGAGATGGCCTCTATCCTAGGAGAGAAGGTAGTGAGGTACCAAGAGGCTGAGAGGTACTTACTATTGATGGAATCAGCCAAAATCTTCAACTGCTGAGTGTTGTCCAGGACCTCAACCCTCTGAGTGTAGGGGTCATAGCGAACTGAGAAGGGCCGGGGGATGGTGGCAGCAAAGGCCCTGAAACCAAAATCAAGGGCCTAAGTGAAGGGTACCATTTAGAGGGAGGTTATGCTGAAGGGGCTCCGAGTGCCTTTACTTTGCCATAAGCTCTGGAACTCCCTAGAACAGCAGCTCAGAAGCTGGGGCAGAGATGTGAAATACAACTGAGTGAGGGCAGCTGGAGAAGCCTTTGTATGCATGTGTAAAAGCACAATAGGCAATGACTTATTCAGTAAGGTAACTGAGAAAATGAAACCTAGCTACAGAGTACTACTTTAAAAAAATATCAAAGGTACTTGACAATCACTGCAAAAAGAAACACAGCTCTGGTCAACTGACTAAAACAACTATAGTGGCATGGATTAGGTGTCTGAAATGAACCTAGGACCATATTAAATTCTAACTGTTCTAAACCCCTTAAAAATATCACTAAGTAGCCCTTTACCCAAGCCCTAAGAATTAAGTACTGTGGTTACCTCTAGTTTACAAACACAGAGGCTGAACCTTGGTGAACAGGACGTGGGCCATCAATGTTGCAGTGCCGTGAAGGAACCCAGGCAGCCTGGTTCTCATCTGGGTGCTTCCCTGCCTTCCCTACGCATGACTCCCAAGTCTGTAGGAATCTCCCAGGGGCGGTCTTTATGAGGGACATCAATCAGTATAACTAACAAGACGCTCGAAAGACGCCTTAGATATTATGTCTAGGTCAGCCTATGATGAAAGTGAAAGCTTCTGTACTGAAAATGACAATTATCAGGACAGGCAGGAAGTTGCCCCAGGTTTGGCAAGAGCAGCAGTCCCCAAGTCGTGCTGTCTGGCTTCCTTTCTTGTCAGTTACAGCTCTTGGGATCATGAGCAATAGGCTTTTTCCTCCGTTCCTCACATTCCTTATTGTTCTCTAAGATCAGGTTAGTGACAGACCCCAGCTCAGAGGGTCATAACACATGCTATTGCATGACTTGTGACTCACAAAGTCTGCTTCCACCTGCCCTCTCTGAAAGCAACTTTAGCTTAGTGAGTGGGTGCCTTGTGTCATGAGACGCACATCTCTGATTATGACTGGACCAAGTCTCTTCCCCTCTCTTCTTACAGAGCACCCCCTTCGGCCTTGGGGGAATGTTCACACCTCACTGAATAGACCTCAGTTGGAACAGGCAGTCTCGGGCCTTCTTTCTGGAATCTCACCTCACTTTCTCCTTGGCATCATTGAAACTCTCTGCCACGTAGTACAAGGGCTGGAACTCTGTGACACTGTACTCCTGCGAGGCCGTCTTCTCCAGGTCCAGGGGCAGCAGCTTCGGCTTCTCTGATAGACAGTACTGCAGGGACCCAGAGAGAAGTTCTCAGCTAATCCAATGCCTATGTTCTCACCTCCATCCCATAATCCATCTGCAAAGTTCCTCTCATCCCGCTGTTTCCCTAGCCCAGTGCAAATCCGGTAAACTGAGCTATCTAGCATGTACTGGATCAGCTCTCCATAGCTCATGAAAAACCTACAGTTAGCTAGAAAGAACTCACTACAAACACTTCATAGTAAGGAACTCAACAGACACTGGGAGCGCCGACCATATTTCTTGGCATATGTTTGCATATTTACAAAGTTGCATGTCCAGGTCGGCTTAGGCTCAGGAGGCCTCTCCTTCACAGAGTCCTGGAGTCTTGTGCTTGAATTTCTACCTCTAACACACAGGTGTGCCCACATCATAGCTGCTAAGGCATCGACTGCCTGAGAAAGCACAGCTCTAAGCACATCCAGTCGCACTTCAGCGAAGCCTCAAGGATGAGGATGCTCCCCCGTGTCCCTGCTTCTAAGCACCCATGCTTGGTGTCCGTTAAACTCATACTTGTAATTCGCCGAAGGATGACAGGAGCCCGGCGCCGTATGCCTTAATGGAGTCTCCCTCCTTGCAGAGCCCAAACTCCACAGTAAACCAGTAAATCTGGAAGAGAAAGCAAGCAAGCAAAAGATGCTTATCAGGGATGAGCAAGGCATCGGGTACCCAAAGTACCAGGACATATCCGGTAGGTAGGAGTCTGCACAGATACAGTCTCTGAATGGGGGGGGGGGACATAGCATCACCATCACGTCAGCATCTCGTCTTCCTCTCTCGTCACCTGTTGAATCGGGTGGATAAACCATGACGTGATAAGACATGCTAGAATGTGCTAGACGTCCCCAACTAGTTCTTCTCTGTGTGGCGGGAATGTCTCTATGCCTTCTACTTTTCTGCCTGTGGCACACACTGGAACGAGAAATTCCTAAGATATATTGAAACTGGAAAATGGAAGGCAGGAAATTGCCAACGGTGCTGACCTAGTGACTCCACAGCACCTGTGTGTGCATGGTCCTGGCTTCTATGGTAAGAGGACAATGTTTGGCAAGAATGTGCAGCCAAGACCCATTTTTACTCTCTGTCGGAGGAAGACCCTAAAGACCTTCTAGTGTGGGAATAGAGAGGTAAATATTCAAATCCAGCCAGTCCCTGGCACATTATGGCCCAATAGATTTTTCAGGACCATTAGAACAGCTGGTTGGTGTTTCCAAGGAGATCCTGTTAACAAGTATGTAGAAATATCTATAAGCATGCTCACTTAAAAATTCAGCCCCTTAAAAAAATCAAACTGACATCTCATTCATGTGACTGTAATTTGACACATTCTTATCATGATTTCAAATGCCCTAGCTGCCAGGGAGAGAAGAAATCTTCAGTGACCTGAAGACCCCAGCCTGAAGCATTCCCATAACCCCTCCAAGGACAGGAAAGACTTACTGTGGCCAGTTTCTCGATGTAGTCATCGGGCGCACCCAGAGAAGCAAGCCCGATTTCCTGGGTGGAGAGAAAGAGTGTCACTGGCACAACCCATATTTAGACTTAACCCTCAAAGCCAACCTGGCACCCAGTCATGGGCAGGCAATGCCTGACTAAGCGCCATCTGAAGGGTTCAGATTGACCCTGCATATTTTTAGACGTCCACCCTGACTGGGCCACATAAGCATGAAGGTACAGACCTCAGGAGCAGAGATGCCAACGAGGAAGCTACAGAGAGCAGGAGAGGAATGAGAGTGGTGATCACATTAACCCCCAGAGGTTTTTTTGGTTTGAGCAAGTCAAAGAACGGAGTTGCCATGGGTTCATCCAAGGAAACCTATGGGTGCAGAAGCTTTGAAGAAGACTCGGAGTTCACCTCTGGACAGGAGTATAGTGACGTCTAATCAGTGTCCAGTGGAGCAGAGATGCTGAGTTGATGGGCCATATGTAAGACTGGATTTGGCCTTGACGTCTAAGCCAAGGACACAAATGTCCGTTATTTTATTAGAGCTAGTATTCACAGCCACAGGATTGGTTAAACTCACTAAAGGAATTGTTTAGGAATTGGTGTGGGCCGGGAGGAGGATGAAGGATTTTGTCTTTCTTGAAGAAAGAGGCTATGTGCTCTATATCAATGCAGCCTCTCTGGATCCCACCCAGAGGCTGACCTACACTGTCCCCATAAAAAGTGTTGTCTGATTTAGGATAAACTAGATGGCTCAGAGGTTAAGAGCACTGCCTACCCTTCCAAAGGTCCTGAGTTCGATTCTCAGCAAACACATGATGGCTCACAACCATCTGTAATGAGATCTGGTGCCCTCTTGAGGAAGAGACCTGGTCAGTAGTCCTCATCAATTTAGACCATGAAACCCAACATGGACAAGTTCAACAGAACCACCATATACGGGCTGCCCATGTATGCTTCAGCACTGTCAGGGCATAAATTTCATTTTTTATCCATTCAAGTTCAAATTGCCCCTAGCCTGGCTCTACCACCTCATTTCTCCTAAATCTCTATTCCTATATAGGCTGAGTTTAACAGAATCCATTGATAAACTGAGATCGTATCCCTGCCCTTTTTTCTCTTGACATCATTTTCAAAGTTAGGGTCTCATGTATCCCAGGCTAGCCAGGAGCTGACTGTACAGGCAAGGGTAGGCTTGGTTTCTTATCTTCCTTCTTCCAAATGCTCAAATTAGAGGTGTGTGCTACGACACCCAGTATCTTGTCATTGTTCTTTGTAAGTCAAGATCTTGGCTTATAGGGGGACCCCAATATCCCTCTGCACTCCCTCATCACCCCCATACTGCTCTACAGTGGTAAGAAACTGTTGCCTTTAAATGAAAACAAAATGTTCTCACAGAACAACTCTCTGCCTTAGGACCTTCCACGTCAAAGTTGAGAGCGTCAAACAGATGATCCAACAATGTCTGTTGACGTTAACTGTCTGCTCCTCTCCAGGGCTGCCCAAAATGCAAATGATTTAAGGAAGGTTGCCATCTGCTCTACAGCTAGACAGACTATCTCTGAGGTCAAGAATTTAAGCTTCCTATTCTCCAAGGAGAAAGCTTCTAATTCTCCTGTCATAGCAACCAGTCCCTTTTAGAACTGCCTTGAGCAATCAACACCATCTTGGCAGCCGTAACTACACTATTGGCAATAACACTTCCATAGTCAAAGTTCAGCCAGACACTCCCACTTCTGAGGTCCAATGGTTTCCGGGCTCCATAATTCTCCTTACCTCACGTGGAAGTAGCAAGTGTTTTCGTTTGGGGAGCCTATGTCTTCCGAGTAGTGAGGAATCAGCTGAACCTTTTTATTGGGTTTGTTTCAGACATCAAGTGGCAGCTTCAGTGCTGAACAGCGTAAACACTTGCTGCAGCTAATGGAATGCTTGTGGGTTCGTGCACAGTGTCAGAACTCTCTAACTCCTGCTTGAAGCAGCATTTGCTCATAAGCTATCCTTTATCATTCTTTTTTAGTGAGGATGAAGACTAATAAAGGGGGGATTTTACTGATTCAAATCCGCGGAAACTGAGGCACAGGCTGGCTTCTCAACTTGCCCCAGTTCACACAGCTCCCATTCACCAAAGCTCTGGGTTGAACCCATAAGCACCTTGGAGCCATCTTCCAATCTTTCATAATCCCAGCTACTCAATTCTGTTTTAAAATAGTTTTATAGCTTTTTAAATTATTTGGATGCCTTGTGTCTCTGTGGGGTGTATTCATATGAATGCAGATGCCTGCAGAGACCACGGTCATCATTTCTCTTAGAGCTAGAGTTAAGGGTGGCTATTAGTTGCCTGATGTGGGTGCTTGAACAAAAGCTATGATCCTCTGCAAGAGAAATATACTCTTAACTGCTACGCCATCTTCCTAGATACCCTCTACATACACACAATTGTGAGATCCCCCCCCTCAGTGATGAGAGAGAATTAGAATTTTTTTAACTCATCAGAAAACATTTTTGAGCTTTACCATTACTCTAAAAGATGAATCAAAGCCATGGTACCATTTTGACAGTGGTAATGGGACATTTGGATTTCTTTTATCTATCTTTCTTGCTTTCTTCCTTTCTCTAGCCAGTTATACATAAGATCATTGACATTGGATTCTTGGCCAACGTTCTCAAGTACACATACAGATGACTACCTGACAAGATGGAAAGTGCCAAAGTCTCAGTACTGGAGGGAAAGTAGTAGGCAAACTTGGAAGCAGCTGAGGTGACGTCTGCATAGAGATGAGAGATTCTTTCATCCGTGAGGAGGTTCTAATGGACAGCTGATCACTGAGATTAGCCAGTTGGGCACAGGCACGTCAGAGGACGATCAGTCACCAGACCCAGGCCGCAATTCTAGGAATGAGTCTTCAGCTTGGTCCACAGAACCACACACCCTTCTCGGGGTCTCCGGTTAGTGGAATGATACATTGTTTCCGTCTCACAGAGATGTGGTATGATACCTTGTTTCCACTCTCACAGAGCAAGTAACAGCCCCTTTGTCGGGCAGGGATTGATTCATTCCGGTCCTGACCCTAGAACTACGTCTTTTTTCCTTACCTGTGAAAACTGGGCAAAGCTGCGATCTGAAAACAAAGGCACGTGTCCCAACAGTTCATGACAGATGTCACTAAAACAGAAAACACAGCATTCAGCAAAGGGACTAGTGAAACCAAGTTAGACTCAGGGATCTTATATGGAGAAGGGATAGGAAGAAACAGCTCATTGACACGTGGGACTTCACTCTAAAGAATAAGCCCTGTGCTGAGCAAAGGATCCCTTGAAATAAAATATGAAAGAAAAGAAAAAGAGGGGGAGTAAAAGAAAGAAAAGGCAGAGCTATTAGGAGTCCTGGGAGACAGAAAGCCAGCATCCCCATAGGTCTCTTCTCAGGTACCTGTGTAAGGAGTGAGATGCGGTTCAGAGTCCTCCCATCCCATGTCGCCTTGCCACTCACCCACCTGGAGAGGGATGATGTGCCCAGATTTTCCAGTAAGAACTTTTTTAACAAAGGAGTTGTTCTTTTCTTGGCCAAGAGTAGGCCAATAGTCAAAAAAGAAAGGCTACATTTATCTAAAACAGTAACAGGTTGACAGCTAGAAGTCCTTTCTAATCGGCAGCCATCATAGTCATAAGAAGGAAACAATTTGGGGCGTCATACTGATCTCTTTGGATAAACTTCTCTGTGACTAATGAGGTGGCTAGAAGCCCAAGCAGAGAGCACAGTGGCCACCCATCCTCTCCTTCTGGCCAAGACATAATCCAAGCAAGGAACTGGAACCATCTAAATGGCGTATTTCAGAGATGCTGAGATCACTCGGCTACTCTCGCGCCTGTCCTATTTGGAACTTCCTCCAGAGGTCTGACTTTGAGGCTCAATGGAACCTCTTTTCCTGCTACACAAGGGAATCCTAATCCTCGGTTCACAGAATGGCTGGATCTATGAGTCCAAATTTCATCTATCTGGACCAGGAAAAAAAAAATCCCAGGATATGACTTTCTCTTAGAACTATGATCAAACAAAGCAGGCAAGGGACTGTGCGGACCAGCCTGCAATGAACCTGCTCAGCATTCTCAGCAGGTAGGACTAGTACCCACTGTGATGGGCAGTGGTAGCGGAGAATGACACTCACGGTTCAGGTGTGTACATGGGCTTAGATCCATGTCTGATGTACTGTGTGCAGTGGAAGACTCGGAAGGCCAGGCCACCCAAGAAATCCCGAGAGGACAGTAAACCAGCAACAGGTCGGAGGCGGAAACCGGTACAAGCTGGAAAGCAGAAGATTAAAACTCAATGCCTGGAGTGAAGCCGGAAAGGCTACGTAACCCCCAGCAGAGAAGCAATGCCCCAGGGTGTGAACTTTCTACCAAGGAGACTTGACTTCCGGTCTCTGCCCCCTTGGCTGTGTTGGATCATGTAAACTCCCGTTGCTGAGATTCAGTTTTCTCACCTGCAAAATTTAGGTGAGTCCTACTGAGGGATATACTGAGCATCGAAACAGTAACGACTAAAAATTACTTAGCAGAGCCTAGTCCCTTCCAAACATTCAGCAAATTTCTCCGTGGTTACTGCTTATCAGGATCAAATACTTTTCCACTACTTCTCATGTTTCTGCAGTAGCAAGGAGATGTAAGGTCAGCATTAGGAGTAGAGCATGCAATGAGACTTCCAGAACCGTACCACACACAGGCCATCCTGGGAGGAAAAGCCACGAGAAATCAATCTACTGCATTCAATTTAACTCTCTCTCTCTCTCTCTCTCTCTCTCTCTCTCTCTCTCTCTCTGTCTCTCTGTCTCTCTGTGTGTGTGTGTGCGCGCGCGCGCACGCGCGTGCATCTCCGGCTCCAGCTCTCTCTCATCAACCCCCCATCTGTAAAGCAGTGCATATGGGTTTCTCTTAGCTCTACAATGTAGGGGGCACTGAGAACTGGTAGATGTTTCCCTAATCAAGAGCACCCATCCACACCACATCCTCCTCTCTAAAGCTCCCAACTGCTCACCGTCTTCTCCTTCCTACACCTGCTCCTCACTCCTCTCTTCCCTGGGAGCAGAAGGTGGCACCACTGATGACCATAACTACACGCCAGGCACAAGCTACCCCTTGCAAGAACTGCGAGGAAGACACTTTCACCCCTACTTTAAAGATGGGGAAGTTGAGGCATAGGTTAAAGCTCTCAGTCCAGAGCCACAGGTCTCAGGGCTTCAAACCCTTTTGACTGCAATTGTATAACCTGGCAACAGCTAGCATTGATGCTAACATCATTCTTACCAGAGGCTCAGCATCCGGCAGTAAATGGGAGATCATCTTTAGGATCGGCTCTCTCTCTCCCTTCACCCTACACTTTCAGGTTGATAATTACTCTAGTTTAAACTCTTGCTCCTTGCTTTATCCTAGATGTGGGGAGAGATCTGGAAGATGGCCTCATCTGTCCTAGTTCTAAGCTCCCTCCCTGCCATATACTTATTTTGGCCCATTCCCTATCTCTTCGAGGCTCTGATGCAGAGAATAATTATTCCTTTCTATATGACTGTGGCCCATCCGCCCACGTCTCCTTCTCCTACCTCGCATGCATAGGTGTTCAATTGAAACTGGCCGACTGTTGGGGCTTTACTGAGTGAGCATCCCATTGTCAGAAGGAGAAACCTAGCTCCCTTTGGGAAGGCTGTGCAGGGGCTTACCCCTCCGACAGTGCACTGCCGAGCAATCCGGTCACGTTAACCCTCAGATTCACCGAACACTGACAGTGAACCCAGCATCATGCCAAGTGCCTTCCCATGCAAGATCTCATTCCGTTCTCGTGATTTCTCTGTGACGGATGCCAAGAGGGCGACAGTGTCTGTTTGGCAGGTGAACCACGTGAAGGCAGATTTACACAACCAGAAAAGGTCAAAGGCAGGATCCATCCCAGATGAATAGACTCAGAGGGAGGGACTCTCGGCACTGGGCCGCAAGAAAAGCACACTTTCTCCTTGTCTTGGCATGACAGCCATTTCCTAACAGTGGGCACTCCAGGGGAAACACTGCCTGGGCACCTCAGTTTGGGGTCTGAGAAAAAATCCTTTCAGAGACAGCTATGTGCCGTTTTTGCTTGGGGGGAAGAAGATGGATAATGGAGGTGAGACAGAAGGCAGGAGACGATGCAGCTGGATTTTCCTTGGGAGACTCAGCCTGCAGGCTCCCTCACACCACTACTCCCAACAGCCTTTGCTTCCTCCCCGCCTCCCCCCTCCCCGGCCACTGCCTGCAGGGCTTGACCCTGCTGAGGACTTACACTGCAGGAACTGGGATACATCTTCCAGCTGGGGGATGTTGTCTTCACGGAACCCGCAGTACTTTTCCAGAAGTGGGAAGATGTGGTTGTGCTCGTAGCAGGCATGCGTTTTATACAAGGACTTCAGGGTCCTGAACACTGTCCCCCAGGTCTTCTTCTCTTCCTCTGTGTAGTCCACCCGAGGGATGGGCTGCCCACTAGAATACAAGCATGGGACAGGTGTCTCCAGCGGGGAAGTAAGGTCATCAGAGAGAGTCAGGCTTCACCATTTGTGAGACGCTGCCACCAACCAGCATGGACTGCAAGCATCGTTTGCAAGAGAAAAACCACTATCATGTTGGTCCCCACAGGAAACCATGGTTTGGTTGAGGAATTGCTTTCACTCTGGGAAACCATTTGGCCTTTCTGCTTCCTCAGTCTGTCTGTTCAAGGTAGAAATGTGCTTTCAGGGACTACACAGGCGACATATAAAGCAGTATGGACGGAGCGATACGCAGACGGCGTATCTGTTTCTAAACAGAGACCCCCCACACTCAGCGAAAGCACCTCCGTGCCTTGTACTCAGTCAGCTAAAGCAATTCTGCTATGACTGACCTGGATTTACTAGCTAGGGTGCGTGTTCTAAACTTGTCCGGGCAGGTTCCATTTGCGAAGCTTGATGTTTCTGTTCCTGGGAAGTTAGAGCTATTTAAATGTAGGCTAAGGCCCCACAGCATATATAGCTACGTATCTTAAGGTGTGTAAGTCACAGATTTGTCAGTTAACCAAGTTCTAGACCGAAGGTAAGAAATCTATAAATATTGAGATGGAGGAACAAAGAAGCATGCTAAGGTGTAAGTACGCTTCTATGTGCCACATTTGTCAAAGCGCCAACATGAGACCCCGGAGCCCAGAAAGTCAAGGACAGATGGATCTTAATAGCGCCCCCTCAGGTGACTGGTGGGAACTGCAATTTAAGAGTCATTAGTTTGGCAGCTTCTAAGCTGTGTGCTGAAAACAAAAACCAAACAAAGCCAGTGACCCCACACTTCTTGTGCTGTCTCAGCCTGTGGCATCTGAGGAAGGGGACACTCAGAGCCACCTTTACAGCTGGGAGTGTGGTCAGGGTTGTCCAATCATCGTCTCTTTATCCTGACCACCGTGATTGGCTGACACACGGGTCCACGTCTAGTCAAGAGCGATAAGACCCAATCACAGAACTTTGGCTGACTTTGTGGGAAAAAGCAAGAGCTTCTAACTGAGCTGGAGCATCACAAGGAACCCATCTCTGAGAAGGGGAGGCCAAGCCTGAAACAAGAACAGTCTTAGGTTGTGGGCTGGAGAGACGGAAAGAGATCCCCTGTTCTGAACCTGCTTTAGGCCCAGGGTTACTAGACACTGTGGAAATGGTGAGATTAATTCTAGGGACAGATAAAGTTAAAGCCTGCCTTTGTCACCTCCTAGTTATTTGACTTCCTTTAGCCTCTATTTCCTCATCTGAAAAAAAAAATGAGGGTTTATTATAATACTATTTATGTGGGGGGTATGAAATTTAGCAAAACCCCAAATACTCAGCAAAGAGATGGTAACCAAATTGACTCTGAAGAAGAGTTCTTGCCTGTACTGACTTAGTGGGACAAAGGTGAGGACAGAGAAAGGTCACCATGTTCCCTAATTTCTGCTAAACAGAAGCCAGGTCCACATGGACTTTAATTGACTAAGGCCACACAGCTCTGGATTCTTCCACAGTCACTCAGAGAAAGCAATGCTCTGGATGTCTCTCCATCCACAGGTAGATTTGCTTTTCACCCCACAAGGCCCCAGCATTTCCTTCTGTCACTGATGTCCTGGTACCTTAGTTTCTGGGACAGCTCTGGAGCTTCTGTTTATGCATGTCTTTTCTTTTTCCCTTACCTCGGAAACTGCTGTCCTCAAAACACAAGTTCCCCAAGTCACAATTTACATAGTTCCTAGGACTCACGACAGCAACGTCAGTATATTCCCAAACACACATTTGATATGGCCATTTTCTCTCGGCTAAAATGATAGAATCCTGAGCAGGAAATAAAAATCCCATCTGACAGTTGCCCTACAAAACTGTACGCAAGATCAGTAGAACGTAGCTGGTGCAAAGGCTCCTGGGATATCAATTCGCTGGAATGGCCATCTCTTTTCCTCCTGGCCTAATGTGGAGACCATAGGCTGCCCCATTCAGGATGGAAGCCTCTCCAGTCATTCCAGACAATGAACACTGAGCTAGCAAACTTGGGAGAGAGCTGGGCTACAGCAGTGGATACTTCTGTTTGATCTAGAGGCAATTTTTTAAAACATTAATACAAGAGAGCTTAAACACACATACATATACACACATATACAAACACATACATACACACATACACACACATACAAGCTCTTTCACACACACACACACAAAGCAGGGTGTTCTGGGCTGATTGTTGCCAATCTAGAGCATGGGCTAGGGGTATGTTCTTCTCTCGGTTAGCCAACAGGGAGACTTACTGGCGGTAGTTGTAGGCTATGTCAGCAAACTGCTTTCGTCTTTCCCGGTACACAGGATCTTTAAAGCCCTAGGAGAAAGAAGAGACTTGATGACTCAGGTCTGCAGAGGGAGAGGCCTGGCGCTGTTGTAGAATTGTACACTGTGAAGATGTGTTGTTCTCGTTGGTCTAATAAAGAGCCAATGGCCAGTGGTTAGGCAGGAAGAGTTTGGGCAAGACTTGTGGTTGAGGGGGAGCCCTGAGATGAGGAAGGCTGGGGTCACCGGGATTCGGAGAGAGGCAAGATGAATCTGACATGCTGAAAAAGGGGTACCAATACATGGGAAAACATAGATAAGAAATATGGGTTAAGTTGTAAGAGCTAGTTAGTAATAAGTCTAAGCTATCAGCTGAGCATTTATAATTAATAATCAGTCTCCATGTCCTTTCTTGTAAAGCCAGTGGTCCCGACAAAAAATTCCACCCACATGACACCTCTATCAACAGTCTGCTTGGAAGCCTTTCCGCTATGATGGTTCACACTCCTTTCCTCGATGATACTCTAACACACAGTCTCGGTTAAATACAGAGGAGGTTTTCTCACGGTTGAGAGAGACGCACACTTAGCCACACCTGCAATGCAGTGAAATCGTCGCCAGCCTGACATTCCTATATCTATGGATAGACTCTGTTCTTAGAGAAATGTCATCCGCACCATTCCCAGTTTCTAAGCCAACTGGATCATGCCAAGTTAGATGTCTGTGTTGAAGGCATAAAATATTCACTCAGTTTCTGAGTGGTGTGTGTTTAGTAATGCCTCCTCATGTGCATGCATCTCTCTCTCTCTCTCTCTCTCTCTCTCTCTCTCTCTCTCTCTCTCTCTCT
>NC_022024.1:33536635-33569001 GCF_000317375.1 Microtus ochrogaster
GAGAGAGAGAGAGAGAGAGAGAGAGAGAGCCTTGAGTGTCAATCCTCAGGAAACCGCCACCTAGCGTTATGAGCTAGGCATGTGACACTATGCCCAGCTCTTTACATGGATGCTGGGAGCTGAACTTGGGTCATCATATCTGAACATCTGTTCTTTTCTAACTGAGCTATCTCCACAGTTTCTATTAAAAAAAAATACTAGTCACTATGGAAATAAATACGGAGGCCCCTCCTCACTTCCTGTGAACAAATGGGTATACCCTTACTGCTAGGGCAATTTAATGTTTTGCATTTTATTTTCTTGAAATAAAATATTTCCAGATAGCCCAAACTGGCCTCAACTCTCCTGCCTCAGCCAGGCTTTGGATCACCCAGCCCTCTGCTCTTCTTATGACACCTCAGTAACCGTGAACCTGACCTGGCAGGCGCTCCGTTGACTGAGCGAGCCACCCCCAGGAGGATGACGAGCTACTCCTCAAAGGCTGACTGGCAGGCAGTCTTCCCAGGGTGCCAAGCAGCTCATTTCCAAGTGTGCAGAGGGGGCCGAGTGTGTCTTTGAGTGTTTAGGGTAGAGTGGGGCACATCAGGAGCTGGAAGCGTCCCAGCAGATAAGGAGGGTACTTTACAGAAAAGTTCACTGTGGTCTGAAGTCAAGACACTGGTCCACTGCCATGGAACTCGTCTTTGTTCCCTGCAGACATTTCCCAACAGGCTCTTCCAGAAACCACTTTAATTCGCTATTATTTGTCTCCAAACCATGAGCTGAACAGCTTGAAAACTAAGGCTTGGATCACAGGCAGGGTTTAAAGAAGCTTTTGAAGAAGGTCGATAGCCCCTGCTTTCCAAATGCTGCCTGTTTTCTTTGTTTGACTAGTTTATTGGATATATATATATATGTAATATATATTATATAATATTCATATAATATATATATCAGTGTCAACCAGTAGTTTAAAAAAAGTTTGGAAAATTTATATAAATTAATTTTACCTGAGAACATGGAACACGGGAGCATTACTGACAGAATTACTGACATCAAAAGAAGAAACAGGAGAGGGAGGGAGGAAGAGAGGGGAGAAAGGGAGGGAGGAAAAAAACTGGAGAAAAGACAGGGATGCGAGATTTCTAGTTTGTTTACCAGGATGGGTTCTGAGAAATAAGAAAATCTCAAAAGCACCACACTGGTAAACTAACATCACCACACCCAAATCCCAATTGAAGAAAATATTACTCGGTTAAAGACTCTATGACAGGGCAGTTACAAAGCACAAGCTGTTTTCCCTGAAACACTGAGTGGGTTGAAATCATTCATTAGAAATAGGGGGCTGGAGAGATGGCTCAGCATCTTAACTCAGCTCAGAGCTCTCGCAGCTCTTCCAGAGGGCTCAGGTTTGGTTCCCAGCACCCACATAAATAGGCTTCATGCCCACCTGTAAGTCCAGCTCTGGGGAGGGTACCACGCCCTCTGCTGGGCTCCATGGGCATGTACACACATGTGCCATGTGACACACACACCTATGCATAAATAGAAATAAAATAAATCATAAAAATCAAACAAATAAGGAACTTGGGAGCTTTTTTTATATTTGCTGTTGGTTTCTGAGACAGGGTCTTACTCTGTAGTTGAGGCTGGCTTCTGTAATCATCCTGCCTCCGGATACTGTGTGTTGGGATTATATGTGTATACCATGACACCAGACTTTAGGAACCTAAGATCTTGCAATTAACATAAGGTCCATTTATACTGAGGAAATATGAGTGCCCTTGTGTATTCTAAGAAGAAAACCTGGTCCTTTGGTTTAATTCCCAAGCCCCGTCAGCTTGCCGTGGGAGGACCATCTCTACTGGACTAAACAATAGACACTTAACCTATATCTTCATATTTGAGGTCAGAATAGCAGCTCGAATTTGACAGTTGTCATCTGGACTAGCCAGTCTTAACAGAGAGTAGTCTGTGTCTCTCTCTAGCCTTGCGAAATAGTGAAAGATGTTCACACCAGCAAGCACTCTGAAGAATGTCTAGTTCTGTCTGTTTTGCTATCAGAATGGTAGAAAGTGAAGCCCCATTAGGCCATTTGCTGAAGGGTCCTGAAGTGTAAATAAATAAATAAATAAAAATAAAGCACAGCATTTTCATTAAGGTTTTCCAAGCCTAACCATGCTGGCAAATTTGGGATCTGAAGCAGAAAGGGGGGGAAGGGCATGAGGACATTGGGAACATAAGAGAAGACCCATTTAGTGGAAGGGTTTCTGTCACAAAGTAACTGTTTGGGAGACTCGGAAGTACTAGGTCAAACACAAATGCATCCTGCCAAGGGCAGGGGGTCAGGGGAGGAAGGGATCATGCTGGCTGCAAGGGACAGAGCAGAACAGACGGTCCTTGAAGAAGAACAACCCCTTCACTGCTAGGCTGGTGTCTGCTTGCAGCTCACACCTTGAGGCCTGGCCCGGAGGGGAGGGGGGCGGGGCTGGCAGCTGCAGCGAGACACCCGTGGGTTTGCTCTATGCTTGGCCCTAGTTCCCAGCATCTGATGAAAGACAGAAGGAACAGAGAGAGCCTGGCGCCTCCTCTACAGGGGGACAGTGTACCTGATAAGTTCTGTTTTGGTGATAAAATTCTTGACAAGGAGAGGCTGGGGAGCCAAAGCTGTGGCCTGGGTTAGCAAAGAGAAATGAACTGCAGAGTTTGAAGGCCGGCTTTGGCTTCTGAGGGAACATGAGACTAAAGGGAAGGACATGTCCCTCTCTCTCTGGACTGGCCTCTCCCACCCACCCAAATGATTAGGATAGAGGCCAAAGGGAAGAACAGAGGGTCAAGGCCGGACGATGGGGCTTGGGGAGGGAAGAAAAGTTCTCGTGTGCGTCCTGCAGGTTGGGTCAAGCTGGACTTGCCTTCCTTGTGAGAAGAAACCTCCCAAGATGTTTCTGTGTGCAGGGCCCACAGTTGAGAGTCCCAGGCAGAGGCTCTTTAGAGAGGAAAAACATCAGAGCCATGCAGTGTGGCCTTTGCCACCTCTAGGCTCCGTGAAATGGAGTGCATCAGCTACAGGAAGACAACAGAAAACCTGTCCCTCCAGAGTCGACATTTTCGCTTTGTTTCCAGTTTGCTTTAATTTCATTTGGTTTGATCTAGTTTTGGTCTGGCCTAGTTTAGCTTGGTTTTAGAGACAGAGTCTCACTGCCTAGCCCAGGCCGTCTTAGAAGTCACAAACCTCCTGCCCGAGGCTCACAAGGGCTCACCACCATGTCTGTGAAACACAGTGTTTAAGATTTCAGTCAGATGCCTAAATACAACTTCTGTCCTCAGCTCAGAATAATTTATTCTAACGTCACAGCTAAGATTCGGGAGAGCCCTTAGAAGTCCCTTTGGAGATGTCAGACAGAAATCTTCACTCGAGTGTGGCAATGCCTGCAGAGTGACAGGCAGACACATGTGTACACTCGTGTGGCTATGCGTGGGGGGTCCTCTCCCAGACACGAACATTATTTTAGAAAAGTGTGAAAATAATATTTCTTCTGCTAGGAAGGTAGAGGGTAGGATGAATTCACCTTGTTTCTATTTATAAAATGCTCTCTCGCTCACTCTCTCATGCGTTCTCTTCTCTCTCTCTCTCTCTCTCTCTCTCTCTCTCTCTCTCGAATGGTATAAAGAGAAAACTGATGACTGAAGTTGAGTTGCTGGCGTATTCATTGTCTTTCTCATGCCAACCACGTCAGCTCACAAGCTTTACTACTTAGGTTGGAGCATGCGCCTGAGCCAACTGCTCGTGTTTTGAAAGGCTGGCCTATGGCTCCCCATTTGTTGGCATGCAGGAGATTGGGTTTCTTGTTGCCAGCCAAGCCTGTGTCCTCAACTCTCTTGAGCACTGGGTTAAGGGTCCAAGGATCCCAGGCTCCAACAATAGACAAAGCATATTTGAGAAGCTACCTGACATCTCTGGGCCAGTCTGTGAGACGGAAGCCTTAAACCTCTTATAGAAAACTGCCTTTGGGAAGAGAGAGCCTCCTGTTGGTTATTACACCCCACAAGGCTATGAGGAGAGTCTGGACGGACACAGACATGCTCCAGCACCAGCCACGCTAAAACCTAGTTGATACAAACTGCTTCCAGGTTAAAAAGGCCAAAGAGTCCACTGCCTGACTGAGCCTGGAGAACATAAGGTCATAATGGCACACTGCCCATACAAGGAAGCAGCCGGACCACCTCTGTCCACTCCCAAGGACCACTGACCCCAGAGAATGAGAAGACTCCCCTAACACACACACACACACACACACACACACACACCCTGATCCATTCCTCTAGTGAGAACCCACTTAAAAACCTGTCCTCTGCCTACCATATGCACGGCTCAGTGAAATTCGCCGCTCCGGTAGATCCGACCACCCCTGTCTCAGCTCGCTCTCCCACTGTCGTCCCTGAGGTGCCACCCACCCATCTCCATTCCGGAAGACCCCCTCGTCAGCCCCTCTTCCCTCATCTGACTAGAGCCCTCTGCTCGGCTCTCTGAAGGGCCAGCGTCACCTCTGTCACTGTCCCCTCGCTGGGCTTGATTTAAACACCCATAAAGTAAGCACAGGCAGAATTAGAAATACACACGGCTGCATAGGGACAGCCTTTCCCAGTCACTGGTTCACACCCATTCCACAGTAGTAACCGTAGTAACCATGGTAACGGCGACAGTACAATCTCACGGTCTCCTCGGTCTTCGCTTGCCCTGCCCTGGCATAAGTAGGAACTTACATTGCTCCAGGCTGGAGATGGGGGAGGAAGGGAAAGAAGGTGGGAAGGTGGGAAGACCTGGGCTCACCGGGTGGTCTGCATCCAGTTCCGCTCCATAGCTGAGAATCTGATTGGCAAATCTGTCCAGCTCTTGAATGGTCCTTGGAAACCAGGGCACTGCAACACAGAAAGGGCAGAGTCCTGAGTGTGGATTGTGGGACGTGTAGCTAACGGCCTCCCCGATCCCCCAACTAGTCACATGGATGGTGACGGCAAACAGGGTTCTGCATAACTCCTAAACTTACAAATTTAAGCTGGGTAGTGGTGGTGGCGCACCTTTAATCCCCAACCTCGGGAGACAGGTACAGGAGGATCACTAAGAGTTCAAGGCCAGACTGGCCAACATAGAGAGTTCCAGGACAGTCGAAGCTACACATAAAGACCCTGTCTCAAATAAATAACAAAATAAAAATTAAGAAATAATAAGTTCTATTTTCTGGTGAAACTGATGTTAAAACACGTCCTCAAGAGACCGCCAGACTAAACCCTGCCAAGACCATTCTTCTTCAGGACCCTTTGTCTCCAAGAATGAGGAATGAGGTGGTCTTAGCCCAGTCCCCTACCGAAGCCTGGAGTCCACTGAAGGACCCTTTCCCTGCCCACAGAACCCAGGAGAGAGTCAAGCCCTGCCCTCTGGAATGTTAGACCCTTGCACTCTGACTGAAGCCCACAGCCCGGCTCTCAGTCTCAGGCCTGAAGGTTTTCCTGAATTGTCTCCTCCCCACCCATCACTCAGAGCAGCGGTCACCAACGATTTCCTCTAGCAGCAAAAGATTATGTATAGCCCCAAATATAAATAGGACAAAAGTTAAAGAAAGAAAGATGAGCCCTTAGAACCCAATTTCCCACCGTGTGACTCCCTCCCGAGTGCCTTGGGCAACCCCATGACACCTTTGGATCTCAGAGTCAACTACAGCCCCGTGGCAGCGACAGCCGGGTAGCTAACAGTTCAGTTTGGAAAACAGCACCATGAGGGAGCACACGATCACCTGAGTTTGGTGTTGGCAACGATGATGTCCTTCCTAGAGAGGGACCGGACGGAAGAGCAGATGACACCACCCGAATCTTTGTGGCTTATAAGGAAGAGACACAGGACAGAAACCAGGAAAATGTGAACTGTGAGCGGTCTGAGGGCAGGAGCCTTGAGTGCGCATGTGCAGAGGCTGAGACGTGGAAGGGAAGGGGGAGGTTATAGGAACACAGAGGGCTTTAGCGATAGTGACCACCGTTCACAGCCCCTGCTCTGACATAGTTTCTTGTCTCGAAGTCTTCCTCAAATAAGACAAATATTACAGCTTCTCTTATACAGATGGAAAGCCGAGCAGTTTAAAAATCTGAAAATCAAAACCACTGATTTAAGGTCACGCAGGGACTAAGACAGCATCTTAATGATGAGAGCAGACAGACACGGCAGGGTCCACGCAGCGAGCCAAGGCAGTGGCTGTTACCCCCAAGGAGGCTGAAGGGCCCAGTGCTGGAGCAAGCAGCCCCAGCCTGGTTTCGGATGATTATGGTCCCTGTGCTCAGTCCCTTCTCTGAGAAAAAGGAAACGCTAACAATAAAAAGGACAGCGGATGTTTCCTGAAGACCTACCATGTGCTGGGCACTGGGGTGAGCATTTGGGGTGGAGTGGGTCCTCTAATAGGAAGTTTCCTTGAGGAAGGAATGAAGGCGGCAATACAGCCCAGGGTATCCGCTCAAGTGGGATGAGAAAGAACACTCCTGCCATCTAGTGGTCAATATGAGGAAGTGCTCTATGGCGATCTAAGCAAGAGCCTAAACAAGAATCGGCAAGGGCTTCTCCCAAACTAGGAAACAAGGACTGACACCAACTCATAAAATGAAGTCAGAGCCTGTTCTCTGCGGATCCCAGCTGTGGAGCTCTCCACTCCCCACGTCAACAATGCAGACCAGCCCGAGGCGCGGCTCCAAATACTCCATGCGGCAAGCTCTTTGGTACCTCTGTCTAACCAAGGCACCGCGGTGCTCAAAGGATGGTTTTGAAGAGCAGCTGAGCAGGTTTTCAAGTGTTTACAGCCTTGCCTGAGGGACTTATCCCAAAATTATCCCTTGGCTTCTGGCTAGTATCTGGGATAACGCAATATGACCCATTTTAGAGTTCCATGGGTTCAGATTTAACACAGACAAAATACAGACACAGGCGCACAGACACACAGACATGCATGCATGCACACGCGTGCACATGAACAAAGCACATGCACACATATGCACATGCACACACTGCCAGCGAATGACGGAGTCAGGATTCACACCCAGCTGCCTCCCGGGCTTGTTCCTGGATCTTGACCTCAGCCCATCCGTCCTGCTAGGGACAGTGACATGACCACCTGACTGAGAGCACTGGCCTTTTAGTTTCTCACACTGGGATTTCCGCGGCTTTAAATCACGGGCCACTTGACCACATCTCCCTTTGGGTGGTGACGACAGAAGCTGTCTTAGTTCACTTACATGACAGGAACCGTCCTCCTCCACACCTTACCTAAGCAGCCTGCTCCCATCCTCGCCATGGTCACATGGCAGCGCTGAGGGGCAGGGAGAAAGGTCTAGAAAGAAAACTCCTCATGCCAGGCTGCTGAGACTTTGGAGCCTCTATTCAGCAACACGTTCTCCTTGCCCACCATATGTAGAGGGCACAAGGTCCTTGTGCTCACTCAGGCGTCCACTGGCAAAAGCAGGAATGTGAAGCCCACAGGCTTGTCTCTTCGACGGAAGGGAGGTTTATACCTGTTTCCCACCCTCCAGGCTAGGAGTGGATGCTATTAATAGCCTGGTGGCCTGTGCTGTCTGTAGGGTTAGGCTATGCCCAAATCCCCCAGGCTATTGCGTTTATCCCAAACCCTTCCCCTCCTAGAATGATAACTTGAGCGGGGTTTTTTTTTCCCTCAATCAGTAGACACCATACCTAGGAAAGATACTTGTTAGCTTAGTGACCTCTAGGACATTTGTATGGCCGAGAGTACACCTGATCCTCCCCTGGGCTCTTAAGCAGACTTAAGCTGAATGGCGCACATGAGATTGACATAATTGTTACCGGAAACCTTTTCCCAGAATTGGACTTTACCTAAACACCTACAAACTAAACTGACCCGTACCAGGTTCTAGAGGTCCGAGCCCACACCAGCTAACTAAGCCGGGTTGAACTGGATTCCCCTTTGCCTCGCTCAGATCATATCTCTGCTGGCTGGAGCATTTGCAGGGACCCCCGCAGACGAGAGAACTGTTTTTCAGCCCTGTCCCCAGTGTTTTCCAGACATAATATGGCATTGGTGTCTGTTTCCTGGTCGGCTTCAGTGGTGCCAAGGAAAGATCAGGTCTCCGGTGAAACCTAGCCTGTTTCTTCAGATGCTGCCACCAAAGGGCCTGGGCAATGAGACCTGTCCCTCTCCCCTGCATGGAGCACCATTAACAGCCCCATCTCCTGGGTTTTAACCACTGTTTGTTATTGTTCATTTGTCTTTCGCCTCACAGATCAGGCAAGACTGGTGTCGGCAGAAACACGCGTCCAGCTTCCTGGCTGCCCCGCCTTCCAACCCACGGGCACTCAGAGTCTCCAACATCCCAGCATGCATTGAGCACCAACTGCATTCCTTGTCCCGGGCAGGAGAGGTGATGGCACTGATGGCCACCCTGGGGAGCTGACACTCTGCAGGGGGCAGCACAAAATAAGCAATAAAAAAAAGCCACGAATCTACATCAGTGCCAGGAGCTCCTGAGGAAGAAAATGGAGCAGGAAGGTGGAAGCCATGGGTGTGCTATTTCATTCCTTTTACCACAATTAAAAATGATTAACAAAACATGAGCATCTTTGTACTTAGCAATAATGATTTGATACACATACGTGATGGGAGATGGTTGCCACAGCCAAGTTAATGAACTCATCCATTGCTTCATAGTCACCACGTGTGTGTGTGTGTGTGTGTGTGTGTTGAGGACACAAGATGTCTCTCATCAATTTCAAGTATACAATGTGTTTTATTATTATTCATTGCGTGTTAGATCTCCAGAGTTGATTTATCTTACAACTGAAACTCTGCACCATTTGGTCAATGTCTCCCTACTCCTATCCCTACCCCATCCCCACCCCTGCCCCAGCACCTGGCAAGCCCATTCTCTGCCTCTGTGAATCTGACTTCTCAGGTTCCCTGAATGGGTAAGGTCTTGCAGCATTTATTTTCCTTCAGTGAGCTGATTTTCCTTAGCAAAAGGCCCCTCATTCATACTGCAGCAAATAGAAAGGTTAGCCATGATGACTGAAATACACACACATACATACACATACACATATACACACACACACACACACACACACACACATAAATCCTACATTTTCTGTATCTGCTCACGTATCAACAAACATTTCACTCTTGGCTGTAGTTAATTGTGCCACCGTGAACAAGGAAGTGCTGATGTGTTTTCTAGATACTGATTTTATATTCTTGGAATGTATACCCAAAGGTCCCATAGGTGGTATATCTGGGTCATATGTTGGTTCTATTTGGATATGAGGAGCAACTACAGACTGAGTTTCATAAGACGGAACCAGTTTCCTGTCCCTTCAGCAGTGCAGGCGGATTCTCTCTGTCCCGAGCCCTCACCACACTGGTTATCTCTTATCCGTTCTGCTACTCCACAGGATGCTATTTAAACAGCATCTATTCCTCCAGTCCCTGCACAGTCCAGAGACTCGATCCTAGTCCGCCAGAGCTCTATGGGATCTGGGACAGCTAGCCTCTGTTCCTGCTTCCCTGGTGTCCCATCTGCGCAGGTCAGTGAGTCTAGAAAGGGTCAGACTGCCTGGGTTTGAGTCCTGTCTCTGCCCGTACTGTCTAAGAGCCCAGAAAAGTAACTAACCCTCTTGTGCCTCTGTGTCCCTTCCATAAGGTGGTAAAGCAAGAAGGCTGCAGAGTGCCCCACCCCTTCATAAGAACAATAAGCGCTCAAATGGGTCGATACGGATGCCCCTGTGAAAAGTTATGGGCATAGTGAACAGTATTGTTATTCAGTTGTAAACACGCACATAGACCTTGTCACATATCGTTTACCAAATACATTCTGAGAAAAGCACAGTTTCTCCCTGTGTGATCCAGAGAGTATTCATGCAAGCTCAGATGTCTATGATTTTACTAAGTGCTATCATCTTATGGGACTCACTGTCTGGGGTCCACTGTAGTCTGTAACATCATTATATGTTTTCACACCTGTATGCATGCATACACACACACACACACACACACACACACACAGAGAGAGAGAGAGAGAGAGAGAGAGAGAGAGAGAGAGAGAGAGAGAGAGAGGTTAACTATGTTTTGTTGTTTTCCTCATCACACAAAGGGCAGAGTGAAATTTCCAGAAAAACTAGTACGCATGCCACTTCCTTTGTTATATAACTATACACACGCCTGTGGTTTTGTCCTCCGGACCCACGAAACAGATTCAAATAATCTCCCTTTGCTGTTAAACAAACTGGACTCAGCGGACATGACACAGCTTAGCCCTAGGCTCCACACACAGAGGGTCCATCCACGTTTACTGTGACGACAGATTTCACCATTCCGGCAGTTATGGAAGAAGTGGGGGGGGGCACCAGATGTTAGCGTGAAGAGCTATGTCTCCATTCGACTCCAGCGTTAAATCCTTCCTAACCCCGGGCCTCAGTTTCCCCTATAAGCTACACAGGATGTGTTTACTTTTTGCTCTGGTCCTTACTGACTCTGAGATGGGTGGAATGTTGTGAGAGGCTGGCCAGAAGACGCGTGGAAAGATGCATGCACCACAGTCAGCAAGGCAGCTGTGTTCATCTCCAGGGAGTATGGTCCCTACAGTCTCAGGCTCCATTCATAACTTTTTTCCTCCACCACAGACACTGGCCTCAAAGCTAGGCACGCCTGCTATTTCCCAACTCACCACTAGAGAGCAGCAAAGCCAGTCAGACCTAGCTGGGAGGAATTCTTCCCTAAAAGCAAAACCAATCTAGTTGGGCGCACCAGGCTTCACTCAGACCTCTTAGCAGAAAAGAAGTAAGTTATCTAAATAAGAGAACTCGAAACCATTACAAGTATTCTAAGATCTAAAGAGCACACAGCCTGGTAAGCTCCAGTCTTTTGCGCTCAGCGCCTGGTCTTGCCAGGCTGCAGGATTAGAAGGTCCACCCAAGGGCAGGAGCCTCCAGTGACTTTTGAGCCCCATCATCATACAGAAATGGCTGGAACACAAAGCCTGGCCAGGAAAATGGAAAAGCTTGGGAACTCCTGACACAGGTTTGGGTGAGAAGATTTCTCTGCTCGGTCCCGACTTCTGGACTCGAAGCAAAGCGTCTAATCTCAGCGGTTCCTTAGTTTCTCATTTGCAAAAGGGCCATTAAAACTCACACATCCCTCAACGAGTAAGTGAGGATCAGGAGATGGAGAGGTGGCTCAGTGTTAAAGCCTCTCCCCAGGAAATGGGCTGACCAGAGTTCGAACTCCCAGGACCCGTGTCAAGCCAGCCAAGCACGCATGCGTGATCCCAATGCTCCCCGCAGCGAATTGGGAGGTGAAGACCGGAGGATCACCATGAGCTCACGGGCCAGCTAGTCTGGCATACACAAAGGTAAAAAAAAGACCCCAAAAAAGAAGGAGGGAACCTGTACCAGAGGTCACCTCTGATCTCCACACTCACGGTGTGGCATTTGCGCACACCGCACGCACGCACACCTACAGACAGAGATTAAAAATGCCAAGCGATGTATTAGCCCATGAAGAAAGCTAACAAAAGCGTTCAACACACACGAGGGATTTTAAACTATTGGGTAGTATTATTCTCGGGATTATGAGAAAGCCAGAGGGTAGAATGTGACAGGCGTGGGACTCACTGATGGCAGCTGCCTTGCCCTACCTGGACTCAAATCCCCACCTCCTCCAAGGCATCGCTTTTAAGGCCATTGGCTGCATCCCGAGTCTTGTGGGATAGAAAGACCCAGCTCAATGAAGAGTTCACAGGCTGTCGCCTTGGAACAAGGCTTGAGTCTTGAGACAAGAGACCTAAGGGAGGGAGGCTCTGGGTACAGGAGGCAGGAGTGTCTTGAGGCATATGACTTCCTTTCTCTTTAGAGTCTGAAGGACAAGCAGTCTGGGAACTCACACAAAGGCAGGGAGCCCAGAAAAGAATGCTGGTCCCACTCAGCTCAGATGACACTAGGCACAGAAGGTTGAGCATCCAGGCCTGGTAGCTGGAAGGTCACTCTAGACTCAAGTGTATCTTCCTGAGCACAAACCGTGTGCGCGTCTGAGCGAGTTACTCTCTCCCCAGGAATCTGGGGAGCAAGCAGCTGCGCACTCTTCATCTGTAAAATGTGTAAGAACTAATTCTGCCACCTGTCACCTTTGCTGGTATGGGAAGTAACGAACCTGTAGCAGGTAGGGCTGTGTCAACGGTCATTGTGCTTGAACCGCTTCACAAAGCCTGGAGGTGCCAGTCTGGCTAAGTAAATATTGTCACTCAGGCTCCTGGGGGCAGAGCCTAAGTCCACTTTTGTGCCCCCAGCCCCATAGGCCTGACCAATCTGCCAACAGTTCTAGTTACCTTTGTTCTTTGGGTGAGCAAAAGTAGGACCCCACAGGGCCTTAAAGAAGTCCTTCCTGTCTTCCATCCCAGCCTTCCTGGACAGCCGTGGTAACACATAACGCCTACCTTCTCCTCCACACACTTTCTCCTCTTCAGAAGAAAGTTGCAGCCTCCCCCCCACGACCTCCCCCCCCACACACATAGGGGTCTCAGTCACAATGCTGGGAATAGGCACTGACCCCAGTGACCCAGGCCTTCATTTTGAAAAGTTAAATCAGATTAGCTCATTAATGACCTTGCCAAATACCCCAGTGGTGGGTCAGCCTCTGCAAGGCCCTCACAGGCTCTGGGCTTGGGGTTAATGAATGACTGAGCCGGCTGGCGTAACAGAGGCTCTCTGTGAAGCCACTGGCACCCGGGAGGGGTGCAGATCATTAATAAATATTGATTTGGCTCCAAAGGAAGCAGCCTGCTGGAGAGCAGACCCTGGACACCCACGTTGTGGTCCCATTAAGTCAGGGTCAACTGTTCTGCCCAGACGCCAAGGGACCACTGGCTCCAGAGTGCTCCCAAAGGAAAGAGCCCACAGGCGAGAGCCTACTTCCTGCCTGGTGGGTCAGTGCAAGCCCATTAGACCCACACTAGTTCGAGGCAGACAGATCACAATCCAGTTCTCATGCTCCGTCAGACATTCACCAGCCCCAGGGCTGAGGGGACAAGGCACCCAGGATTGTGGCCAGCCTGTCTCAGGAAGAGCAATAAATCCTCCAGTTCAGAGACCCAAGACAGAATGGTGTTTTCACCCTCACTCCAGGCTCCCCTGCGCCTCCTCTGAGGCACAGCCTCCAGATTTGTAAGGAGGCAGGAGCTGTATGAGTTCCAGGAGCAAAGGAAGAGAGCATAGCTGCCTGATCTTGCAGGCCAAGTCCTGCAGGGTCTTATTCTGCTTGAAGGCACCTCTATGTTCATTTCTAGGGAAAGAAAAACCCTGAGGAAGATCTTGGCAAGGATGAAGGAGTCAAAGCCTGGCCGAGGGGACAAGTTGGTCCCCTTTACATCCTGGGCAGAGCAGTATCAGTCAAGATGTGACGGGCAAAGCATATGGTCTCTGTTTGCTAATTAAGATCAGCTTCATAGAATCAGATAAATAAGTGCGTGGAGAACAGACATTTCAATGAAACGTTGAAATTATGAGTAAACAGCATCACCTCTAAGGCCCTTTACTCCAGCCATCCCCTAAACAGGAGCTACCCTCACACTGACCCTCCCAAGGGGCCACGTGTCTTTTTTTTAAGAGATTAGTTTAATTTTTAACTGGGGGAGGCATGTGCAAGAGAGTGCTGGAGCTGGAAGAGGCCAGAGGCATTGGTCCCCTTTCAAATGGAGTTACAGGAAGTGGTGAGTCACCCGACCTGGCTGCTGGGCATCCAACTCCTATCCTTGGTAAGGAGCAATCGATGTTTTAAACTGTGAACCATCTCTCCAGTTCCACAAACTCCACAGCTCTTAAGGCTAAATAGTGGCAGACTGCCCACTATATCTCCCAGACACCCAATTCTACCTTCCTAAAGCTCATAGAAGTATGAGATCAGGTGACCTGTCACTCACAAATTGAGTTCCGGTCCACCTGCTGATATTAGGTCACACATAGTACATGCAAAGCTTTCTCTAATCCCAGGTCTTGCCTGGTCCCACTTTCGAAGACTGAGTTCATTGTGCCCAAAATGACACTCCTTAGGAATTCCATATCATCCCCATCATTGCCATACAGCATGTCATACAGCAATGACGCTGCACCAATGATGTCGGGTACCATGTCCGCTGGTCCTCCTGCTGCTAACCCTGAAGAGCCTGGATGGAGGGAAGTCAGAGGGGGAATGGGAAAGAAAGGGGTGGGAAAGGTCAAGTCAAGTTCAAGAAGGGACCGTGATCAAAGGAAGAGCATACCATGCGTGGGGTTTACAACGAAAGCGTCACGTGATGTGTACATGCTAGGCAAGAAAAGAAAAGGGTATCCGATGAAGCAAAAATCTCAAAGGTGATGGAAACATCCCTCCAAAAGACATCATTTGGATAATGAGCGTTGTCAACACTGGTAGGAAAGGGAGGAGGAAAACGTGGGAAAGAACGAGGGAATGAGGATGGAAGGAGAGAGGAAAGGAGAACGAGAGAGAAGGAGAAACGCTGGCTTCCTGGCTCTCTTGCCCCTGCTCTTCCCAACAAACCACAGCTGCGTGGCTCTGCCAGTCACAGGAAGGCTTGGAAATGGGAACCTGCTTGCAGGACCCTCGCAAAACCAGACACATAACTAATGGGTAAAGTCAACCCCAATGTGGTTCCCTCCGCATGGCTACCCTGGTCAGGGTCCGCTTTCCGTACACTGGTGTAACGAACGCCCTGATAATGGTTGGGGTGACGGATTACAGAGGTATCTCCCTACTGAGGCCCAAACATGCCAGAGACCAAGAGCTTGTTCATCTCAAGCAAGTTCAACTCAGACATTCAGATGCCTCAAGATATCTCGCGTGACCTTGTCCATGAACTACAGGGAGCAACAGAACAGATCTTCATTATATTTCCCAGATGAAGAAGAGGCGGGGGGTGGGGGGGAGAATTGCGCCCTGGAAGGCGAGGTGACAAACAACCATGTAGAAAGCAGAGAACCAAATATCAGCTCTTGACTTTAAACGTATCACTCTTTCCAGGTCACTAGGAGGGTCCCTTGACCCACTGTGAATGACAAGTTGGCATTTAGTTACAACTGCATCTTCTCATTCCCTCCTGCAACTTAAGGACCATACATGGCACGTGGAAGAAGGGTGGTGTTCGTCTGTTCCTTCTAACGTTCATAATCATCTGTCTGAACCAAACGGCACACGGTCATGCCCTATAGTCAGCAAAGGTTGCGAATGAGGGGACCTGAGAAACCTTAAGAATTGTGTGTCTCCTGTTAAGAGATTCAGGTATAAGTTCACTGACCACACGAGCCCAGTGCGTCGGCACCTATAAGTTCACTGACCACACGAGCCCAGTGCGTCGGCACCTCTCCTAAAATTGTATCATGTGACCACACAGTCACGTTAGCACTGAACATCTTCACTTTTCACATGAGACATGGGAACCTTCAAAGCAAGCTGGCCCAACAGCTACAGACGAGGGATCAAGCAGGAAGAGGAAGGACACAAAACCATTCTCCACCCAGCTTTTCTCTCTCTTGTCTTCTAACACTGAAATCATGAAGAGTGTTCTGTGGCTACCCTAGCTATTGCAAAGACTAAACGAGACAAGCAAAGTAAGCAAGAATTTTAAGAGACAGATTTAGAATACAAATGAAGAATTCTCTTTTATTTTATAATGTTATGGTTCTTCCTTAGCTTAAACTCTGTGTCTGACCAGCTAGCTCAGCCTCATCGGGTCATTTGTTCAGATTTTTCTTTACCAGTGAATTATTGACAGAATTTTGGGAACAAGCAGAATATCAATAGCATTAAGCTATTCTGCATAGAGTCCCCATATTTCCCCTCTCCTCCTGAATGAGCTTCTCCCTCCAGATGGGGCCAGTCTGTCTCAACTGGAGCAGTCTGAAGAAACAGGAGATGTCTCCCTGACTTCCAGGACACACAGCAACATCAGTACATCCAGTGAGCATTTAAATGAAGACAAAATAGTGCTGTAACTGTGTATTTTACCCAGTCTGAAGAGCAGATTCCCTGCAGATGTAGGAGCCTGGGCACGTAGAGCCATGGTTGTGAAAACCATGCACAGGACAAAGGAAAATACGTGGAGGGAAATTTCCAATTGAAAGGGAACAAGACGAGAATTGGGCAGAGAGACAGAGAAAGGGACAGGAAAAGCAGAGATGCAGGTGGCGAGACTAAAGAACCTCCAACCATCTGGACCGCTCGGCCTTAAGCAGCTTTCTTCTAAAGAGTCTTATCACTTGGGAACCAGTACTCCTTTGAACATCCTTCTCTTACAGACAAGTAGGCGTGCACGCATGTGCACCAATCGCCAGGTCCTGGGAGGGGAAGGTCAGAGCCTTTCCTCTCACTGACCACAGAAAACCGAGATGAATCTAAAACATCTGTCTGACTCAGCACGGCCTTCAGAGCAGCAATATTGACGAAGAAAAGAGAAACCTACAGGGGACTGAGCTACGTGGGGGAAAACTTATGTAATAATGATTTTATCCATAATCTTAGGTCTAGGCTAGGCAGATAAATAAGAGATAGTACGTAGTAGAGAGACGACAGATAGACGATAGATAGATAGATAGATTTTATCCATAATCTTAGGTCTAGGCTAGGCAGATAAATAAGAGATAGTACGTAGTAGAGAGACGACAGATAGACGATAGATAGATAGATAGATAGATAGATAGATAGATAGATAGATACATGCATGCATGCATGCATACATACATACATAGCTGCATAGATATCAGCTAGTCTTTCTGTTTTGCACAGAATAACTGTTGTAATTGAAACCTGAGTTCGCTGTCTCAACACAATATCCTGTTAAACAACCCCAAGTTGGATAAAGTCTTTTAAGAAACATGTACAAAGGGGCAAGTCTCTCAAAGGGCAATGCTCTAACTTCTGACTACCCAAAACACTGTGTCCATGTCTGTCTGCTTCCCCTGGCTGCAATCTGTCTCCATGTAGGCATTTTCTACCCCCTCACTAAACGCAATGTCATGCAGAACACTCAAAGGAAAAGGGAAACGGATTAGTAGGTGGATCGATGGCCAATATTAATGCTCTTTCATGTTGAGTTGAAGAAGGATTTGAGGTCATCAGGAGAGACGGCAGCAGAATAGACTAAGCATTCAAAAGACTCTCTGGATTAAAATCCTATTAAGCCCCCATGAGCTTCTCCAGGAGGCATTTGAGGAGGTTGGGGCTTCTTTAACCTGTCACCATAATTAACCTTCCCTCAAGCTGTTTCGGGTGGGGAACGTTAGCAATTAAGAAACTGAGGAACTTTCATTCTCTGTCGCCCACGCTGCTGTCTGAATGGTTTAGCGACTAGAGGGGAAAGTGGTTTAGCGTAATTGCTTTGAGGGGTTCAGATCCCTCACTTGAACCTGCTGTCAGCCTTGCCCCTGAGATCTGAGCCCCTCATTAAAAAGGGCATTTTGTCTGGAGAAAGAATCAAAGGTCCGGATCTACTCCTGCGCCTCCTTCCTCTCATCTTTCCCCCAGTGACACTGACAGGAGGGGACACTAAGCAGAGCAATGCTCCTCTCAAAAGCCAGCGTCCGAACTCACACTCCTCCCTACAGACCTGTCCCCGGAGCCCTGACAGCCAGCCTCTCCCTACTGGGGTCACCTCCACATCTGCCACGCAGCTCCAGCAGCTGCTGCATCACAGGTGGAAACGGCTATTCGCAGAAGTGACAGTCACACAACATGTTTCAAAGAGTGAGCACAGGCTGTTTCTTCTTTGCTCCCGGAAGACTGCCACACACACACACACACACACACACACACACACACACACACACACACACACTTCAAAGACCAGCACCCCGCCATCCTGAGCAATGAGGTGAGCAGCCTCCTGAGGAATTAGTTTTGTGCTCCTTCTAGTGTCTAAGGCTCAGCAGTAGTTGCAGGATATGCCTCTGGAGGAATACGTTAGCTTTTCTACTTCCTCACTGGTGGGTCCCGAGAATCACGTGATAAAGGCATCTGTCTCCTACAGCCACAGCCCCTCTTCTATGTCTACCTGGGTGTCTTGTCCCCTCAGCCAGACTGAGCTACTCAGGAACAAGCAGTTGACTTATTTTTCTCCAGCACCTACCACAGTGTCTGACATAGATGAGTTGGTCATTAATATTCTCTTGCCTATGACCACGCAGAATGTGCTCTCTGCCTTAAGGCAAGTCACGACCACCATTTTCATGATACAAAGCTTAGGAGTCTGTGGAGCTGCATGACCTCTGAGGTCATATTCCAGCTCCTGGAGTCTATGAGGAGAGGATTTGTACAAGCTGGATTGCTGCGGCTCCTGTGGCTTTTCCACTTTTTTATAGCAATGACAAGAATGACAAGAATATAGGGCATTTATGAATCCCCTAAACAACCTCTGCTTTATTTCCAGTGCCTGGAGATATAATTTCATTAGCCACAGAATGTCAGGGATTCTTATTTCTTCCATTGGATGCAGCTGGAGGTTGTCAGCATTACTAATTTGCTCAAAGTCACACCAAGTGTGCGATGTATTTGTCCAAGAATCTGGGCTCTTAACTGTCTCTCTCTATCCCCTCCAAGAAGCTCCTTCTGGAGCTTCCAGCTCAGGCTGCAGCCTTCCAGCTGGCCCACATACATCTTCCTAGTTCTCCAAGTGGCGCCTGCCTGCCTGCCTGCCTGCCTGCCTGCCTGCCTGTAAATTTCTTTTGATTTCCAACTCCAGAGTCCAGCTGTCTCGGCCTCCACCTGCTCCAAGCAGAGGCAGAGCTTGCCCCAGGACCAGCAGGCCCTTTGTCCTGAGGGTCTGAAGTTCCTGTTGGGAGCAGGTGGCCTGAAAGCCGGGAGAGGACAGGCGTCAGCCTGGGAGGCAAAAGGAAGGAGGTGAAGACATCTGAAGAGGAAGAATTACAAGGGTCCCTCCTGAGACCTGAGCCCATCTGATCACTCTGGGCAAGGGCAAGTCAGAGATGGGGCTTCCTGTCAAGAGTTATACCTCTGAGAGGAGAGCATGGGGGAAGACACCCTTGGTAGAGACACCCTTGGGGAGCTGCCTTTCAGGACCTGAAAACCTGATCCAGGTTTGGCATGCTGTAAAAATTTGGAGAAAGCTCTTTGGTTATGGCAGATGATTGTAGCCCAGGAATTTAAAAAAAAATACACAAGAAGTTGCATGCACAATACACTGGATTTGATCCCTGGTTCTGTATAACCTGGATATGGTGGAGCACACCTGTAATCCAAACACTTGGCAAGTGGACATTGACAAACCTATTATCCAAACACTTGGCAAGTGGACAGCTGGAGGATCAGAAGAGCAAGCTCACTTACTTAGTAACACTTGGCAAGTGGACAGCTGGAGGATCAGAAGAGCAAGCTCACTTACTTAGTGAGTTTGGAACCACTCTGGGCTACACAGTATCTTGTCTTTCAACATAACATATTCAATGAGAACAAGAAACAGTTACATTGAAGAAGGGGGAAGAGGCTAAGGATTGTGTCAACGCTATGTGAGGCTTTGGTCTGGTTCCTGGGCTTACTTCCTCTCCCTTATATGCACCTTTGAGTTGTCGTCGGTTCTCGATGTGAACCGTGCTGTGTGGTTGAGGCCCCAGCAGTCTGCAGACGCTCACCTGTGTTCTTCTCCTTGTCTCGGGACAGCTCATGGACAGTGGCGCCGATGTCCTGCCGCAGGCTCTTGATGATGCTGCCCAGAGAAGGCACGCTGCGCTTATCCAGGTACGTGAAGAACTCGTACTCATCTTTGTGTACCCTGGAGGGTCGGGATTCAATGTGAGTCAGGTTGATGTCATTCTCCTGCAGAGACAAAGACAGGTGGGAGGGGCCAGCCTTCGTTACCGCTACAGGACAAGACGCAGAGCCAGAGTTTAACACAAGACAGCAAACCAGAGTTGAAGAGCAGTTTGTTTGTTTTGTTTTGTTTTGCTTTGTTTTGTTTTGTTTTGCATGAATATAAGGGGAAGCCCTTATAGTTCTGGAAGCTTTCAACCTTCTGCAAAGCCAAGCACCAACCGACAAGAGGTAGGAACAGTAAGTCACACACCTCTGAACTAAACTATATGGGGACCTAATAAAGAGCCTAGAATTGCCTACAAAGGATTGGGGTTGGGATCAAAGGCCTAAGATAGTAGCAGTAGTGATATTTACATGGGAAAGTCTCCCATTTGCCCAATGAAATTCCACAGAATCTTGATAGATAATATTGAACCAACATTGTTTTGCTTGAATATGGTCCCTAGAACTTAGGCACTGTGTCTGTAAGCTCTAACTTAGAGCAGATATAGAGAAACGCTAGACAACTGACTTTCATGCTTCTGCATCCCTCAGCTGCCCCATCTTCACACAGGTGGTTTAGTGATCCCTGTTCCATGAGCTTTTGGGGGGTCTTTGCCAAGTGAACACACACACGTACTCTGATGGGTGCAACCCAATGCTCAGACCTACTATTAATATCTTCATATGTTCATCTAAGTCATTTGGTAATTACACAGACATATAATTAATATTACACATGAAAGTATACTTAATGCTATATACATATGTATATATACATGCATATATATATACATGTATATATACATATGTATATAGCATTAACACTCACTAGGCTAATCACTCTCTAGATGAACCAAACAGACCTAAATGCTTTTCTTTTTAAATCTTAAATTCAAGTGGAGGGAATGAAAGCAACAGCTATGAAAGACAGCTAACCTATGTGTTCTTTTCTAATGGCAGGGATAACATACGTAAGGCAGAGCAGATGAAGCAGATCACCTGTGCTGGGGCTAGGGTTAGGGTACACTGTAGAATTTAAGAGGATCTCTGGATGAGGCCTTCTTAAGAAAACAAATCAGATTCACATCCCAAAGGAGTTGATATATATGAAGACCTCATGGGGGGAGTAATTGGCCTAGAAGAAGTGAAAAATGAAGTCTACTACGTCAGAATAACCACATAGAGAAGGACAGCTATGCAAATTATCTTCAAGAATGTACCCTTGATTCTGAAAGAAATGAGGGCCTTCATGGGGTTTTGAGTATTATCTTAGCATGATCTCATTATCTTACCATGATCAACCTGACATCCATCTTGAAACTGAACCTCATAGACCCAATAGAATCACCAAGTTCTGCTAAGAAGTCACTGGTGACATCCCAATGGGATGTGATGGTGGTAGCAGCCATAGTGAGGATGAAAGGGATAGGAGGAGTCACAGGCTGTGTGCTTCATGAAATAGCCTCGACAATCAAAATCATAAGGATCATGAGAGGAGTTTGTGGATAGAAAAATTGAAGAAGAATCATCACTAGATCCCATTCCATCCTCAGATTTGCTAGTGTAATTGAATGAGAAGTCAGAACTCCTAAGAAAGAACACACACACACACACACACACACACACTCCTCCCCCAGAGTTTTTCCTTCGAATAAAATATTATAGCATATCTAGAGAGATGAACTAGATACTTCTTATTTGACATTAGCCACCTATACCATATCTGCCCCATCACACCATGTCTTAAATATTTACTTATTTGCATGGTGTGTATGTGTGTAGTGTGAGCACACTTGAACACAGTTGCCATATAATGTCTAATAATGAGTTCCAAGACAGCTAATGCTGTATACCATCTCAATAAAAAAGCAAGAGGAGGAGAAGGGGGAGGAGGAGTGGGGAAGAGGGAGCAGAAGAAAAAGAGGAGAAAGGGGCAAGGAAGAAGGGAGAGGAAGAGGGAACAGAAGAAGAGGTTGAGAGGGGAGAGGAAGGAGACTCAGAAGGAGGAGGGGAGGGGAAGAGGGAGCAGAAGAAAAAGAGGAGGGAGAGGAGGAAATAGAGGAGGGGAGAAGGGGGAGGAGGGAAAGGGGAAGGCAGTAGCAGCATCTTGCTTTGGGAATAACCACAGAACAATTTAGATACCATGACTTCATTTTTTTAATGATACTGGAAATCTAACTTGGGGGAAAAACTTCTCTAAGTCTTTCACTAAAATTTGTAAGCTAACTAAACACCATCAGCAGGGGAATGATGCAATGGACTGTAGGACCAAAGGAAATTCTATAAAGCAAGCAGCACAGCTTTCAGAATGCAAAATATCCACACCAATCCATTGTAGCTGCCTGGTAACAAAATATCTGCACCAATTCCATTGTAGCTGCCTGGTAACAAAATATCCACAACAATTCCATTGTAGCTGCCTGGTAACAAAATATCCACAACGATTCCATTGTAGCTGCCTGGTAAGAAAGCATTTGTAAGTTCTGGAGCCCCAGGGGTTGGCTGTCTCACTCACTTCAGGGTCTCCATCATCTATACAGGACCTAACAACAGGATCTGCTCCAAAGAGAGGGGCATGAGGTCGCCAAACAATGGCTGTGTGGGAGGAGTGCATCTCTGGCTAGGGGTGGGGCAAAGGAAATGCGCGTGGCAAATAAAGACTGTTTCCTTTCGATTGCTTCTAAAAGATCAATTGTATCCATGAAGGTGGAGTATGAATTCAGAACTGAAGCTTTTCACCTCCGCTGGTTAAACAGTCTACTTGAGACTACCAGAGAATGTCTGAGATGACCTTATATCTCAAAGCTTTGCCAATCTGTTTCTTTGTCTACTCCCTTCCCTGGGAAGTCATGGGCACACGAAGAAAAAGTTCTTTTGCAGCTTCCCCCAAGGAGACCGCTTCTGACTGTATGGTTCACCCCTAAACGTCTTGTAAAAAAGGCTGTTTTCCTAAGAAACACGATATGTGGGCTGGTAGGGGCTAAAAGCAGAGTATTATGGAAAATGTTTAAATAAATGCATAAAGAATTGAGATTTAAAGCAATCTCCTGAGGACAGCGGGTGTCTGTAGGTCAGTAAAGGAAGGTTTGAGCGTGTTCCTAATCGTTTGAACACAAATTACCATACATCTACTTAATTTCTAGCCATCACTCCACAAACACAGCAATCTATGTCTCTTTAAATACAGGTACCATTGAGAGGCATTCTGATGTAGCTACCAGCTGAAGCCCATAAGGCCAGTGATGGCCAAAGTGGCTCCTGAATGGGGTGGTGACTTTGAGCTAACTGCCATGGAATGAGGAACCTAAATGAAAAGTACAACATCCTGACGAGTCGAGGGGAGTCTATACACACCCTATAGACCTGTCTTTCTCCAAGGAGCGAGCATGCTTTCGTGTTTCTGACTAGGAGTTGAGCTAAGAAAGCTTCCAGATGGCATTGCGGATTAAATTGCGGGGCTATTTAATCAGAAAGCTGTAGGAGATGTGTGATTATCCCTTTATGAAATGCTTTTCCATCTCAGGTCAAGATTGAGAACATGGACTTTTACACTCTGTTTCTATTAAGGAAGATAAGTGTATCTACAGCGTAACTTTTGCTCTGATGTTGTCCTTTGAGGGGGTCTATTTTAGCAGATGCAATACTTGAAACTAAAGCCTCCCAGTGCCCTCCATATTAGAGAAGTCACCTATAAACAATTTGGAATACTCTCCCTGTATTTCTAACACTGCCACCTTGTCTCTGGCACTAAGAAGATTTCTAGGAGTCTCCTTCCATGGACAGCCTCAGATAGGTGAATATTCCCATCCCAAGTCTTCTCTCTTTGCACCAAATAAACCTCATTCTTGTACTGGTTTTCCTATAACCAAGAACTTAGAACCCTTTAGGCTCTGTGACTCCATTGATATAGTACACAGAAATAATTACAACAAACATTTACTGAGTTCTTTATCTACGTTAGTTACTCCTCTAATTAGTTTTCACAGATAATGGGTTTGATTTTTGTGGGAACCCTATAATAGGTTTGTTATTACTATCACCTTGAAACAGAGGAAAAGAAGCCAAGAATTTAACCAGCTTGCTTACAGCCATCTCTTTCAGGCAGAGCAGCTGGGTTTTGGTTCTAAACAGGAAACTCTTAACTTTAATCTGGTTCTTTTCCGTGGTGCCACACATTCAGACTGCTGTTCCATCTAGGAGGAAGGAGGAGGCTCCTGAGTCTGAGAAAGGGAAAACTCAGAAGGTTCTCCTAGGAGTCAACAGTTGCCCTGGCAGGAGCTCCGAACAGCTGAGCTGCAACAAAAGTAGGTGTCCCAGACCTGTGGACTGTCTTGCAAGTTGTGCAGAGAGCTCTGGGGTTGCAGCTCGTGGGCGTGGTCATCCATATGGGGTTGCATGAGAGGACTCTGGTGAAGCAACTGCTTTTTTTTTTGAGCATCGGCTCAAGAGTTTTGCATAACACTTTGCCACTTTGCCCAGACTCCCTATAGTGACCCCATTAAAAACTCATTGGTCCACGAGCTTGGACTTTGTTGCAGTCATAACTTGTTGTGGGGAGTGAGTGGTGGGCTGTGTTCCTCCCGGCTCCCAGCTGCCTGGCTAGGTTATGCCCCGAAATAATTACACGGAAACTGTATTCTTTTAAACACTGCTTGGCCCGTTAGCTCAAGCCTCTTACTGGCTAATTCTCACATTTTGATCTCACCCATTTCTAATATTCTGTGTAGCACCACGAGCTGGCTTACCAGGAAAGATCTTAACCTGCGTCTGTCTGAAGTGGGAGAATCATGGCGGCTGCCTGACTTGGCTTCTTTCTCCCAGCATTCTGTTCTGTTTACTCCGCCTACCTAATTTCTTTATTTAACCAATGAAATAAACACAAAACAGAAGACTCCCACATCAATAACTTTGGTCTCTTGTGGGCCGAGTAGAGGTGTGTTGTGTATGGGTGCTCTATCTCCCCAGGAAAAGGCTTGCACCCAATACATTAAAGGTGAAAACCTAAGACAGCATAAGTTTAATAAAATACTAAAAGCTAGAAGATACTATGAGTTCCCTAAAGAAGGTGCCAAGGTCAAATGTGTTTAAGAAATACACAAAGTGCGACAATGGTCTTCCCACCGCAAGCTGACCAGTCCTTAACATGCCTGTGTGCCCTGTGGCTCTCCAAAACCCAGGTCTAAGATGAATTGTAGAAGTTCTTTTCTAGTGACATAGAATTTGCTAGAACACTTTTTAAAGAAAATACTGCCTTAAAGTACTTCAGTTTCTTCCAGTTGCTTCATCATTTGCCACTTTTGATTTCACTTTTTATGTCCAGAACCTTTGTCAGAACACAAAGGTGTAATAACAGATACAGACATGCAAAAGCACCATGACCTCAGCACCCTCCCCTTCGTCTGCCAAGCTCATTTCGTTTGTCAGAAGTGTGGGTATCCCAGAGTGACCATGGACATGGAAGCCTGAGACCCGGGGTTCAAATTCACCTCCACTCCTCCTCCCTGTGTGATCTCCTTGCAGCGCCTCCGTTTCCTCATCCAGACAGCAAAAGGGTGGCTTCCACCCGAGTGGAGAACCCGTGTCTGTGTCTGGCATCTATGTGTGGTGACATGGGCACAAGAATTTGTTCTCTCCCTTCACTCACGACTTCGAGTGGCTACCATCTGACTGTGAACTTTACCAAAGTGTTAATCGGCTTTAAAAGGTGGACTGGGATGGAAAGTTCCTACGGCAATTGTTGAAGGTGCGGGGAGGGACGAAATCAATGCACACTAACAACAACCTCCAACCAAGCAACCAGCGCGTCTACAACAACCTCCAACCAACCAACCAGCGCGTCCAGCTCTGTATCCTCCTCAGCAGGATGGGTAAAATAAGGCCCTCGAGGAATTGAGAGTTGGGTAATGCATGAATTCAGTCAGAGTGTACACACACACACACACACACACACACACACACACACACACACGGTGCTCTCCAACCAGCTCAGCTAATTTATTACTTGTGGTTTGTTTATTAGACTGTAAACAGCCTCTTCATTTATTATTATTTAATCCATTAATGCTGACCTGGTCCCAAGGGGCAACTGTTCAAGAAAAACATGTGACTCCCTACTAGGTTCCCTAATAGGCCAGTCCAAAGGCTATGTAGGCATGCTGGAGTATTCTGCAGAAACCTTCTGAGACAGCACTCTGTTCTCTCCACTCCCTCTGCTTGCGCTTGGGCATTGTCTCCCCTCAACTACCACCACCACTTTAGAAAGTCAGGTTCTCTGTTTTAAATACACTTGGGTTTCTAGAGTAATTCTAGATGTCCAACATGGATTCACAGGATGAAGCTGGCACAGTCTCAGAGCCCTTGCTTGGCAAGCGCAGCACTCTGGGTTTCATGCCTAGTACCAGAGTATCGTTACTGAGATTTCATGAATTTGTATCTAGTATCATGTGGTCACGATGATGGCTGATCTTCATTGTCAGGTTGACTGATCTGTAATCGCCTAGGAGGCAAACATCTGGATGTGTTTGTGAAGGGGGAGACCCTACCACTATTCAGCTAAATTGACACAATAGTAAACCAACTCCCAATGACTTATTATTATATCCACAGGTGATGGCATCTCTGAACTCTCATCAGAGAAGTTTCTGTTTTTAGTAGGCGGTGATTAACAGAGACCCCCAGTTAGTCGGGGTACAGAGAATAAGAGACGAGAATTCTCAGCCCTAAATGAGGCATGTGTATTAAACCCCTTCTCCATCTTCCAAGGCTCTGGAATCACCGCAGAAGGAGTGAGAAGATTGCCAGAGCCGAGGGCAATGGACGACTAAAGCAGAGGAGTGTTCTCCAGACACGGCAATGTGGCTGCGCGTGTGACCTCACAACAGTGGCAACAGCACAAGCTCAAGCCAGACAAAATCACAGCATAGAAAGCAGAGGTCGACCAGAAGTCTCAGCCTTAGCTCAGGAGCTATTGGCACATGATTGCTGGGGAAAGAGGGAGAGTCGGTTTCTTTTTAAGCGTGTGGACCTGGCAGGTCAACCAAGTTGGGTAGCAAGGGTAGGAAAAGGGAAAAGATCTGGGAGAAATTGGAAGGGTGAATATAACCAAAATATTTTACACAAAATTCTCAAAGAACTAATGGAAAAGAAATTTTAAGAAATGTTTTCTTAAAAAAAAAAAATACCAAGACTAATGATCATGGCATTGCCCAAGATACCCAGGAACGAAGCACTTACCTCAAACAAACGCAGGACCTTGGCTAGGGCACCGACTTCTTCTTTGAGTGAGAAGAGCAGAGACACAGCCCCATTTTGGTTGGAGTTGTCTTCAATATAACTGGTCTCCTGCGGAATTAGATCACCTGGTTAAAACGTTTTCCACAGCTTAGTAATTATTCCCTCGAAACCACCAAAGAAGAGGCCAGCATAAACAATTTCTCCTTAAGCTCCTGAACAAAATGAACTACATGTATTCTACACAGCGGCAGGCAGTGAGGTCAGAAAGAAGTAAGTTGAGAACAATGAAGTAATGATGTCACTCCTGGGTAGACTTTAGAAGCTCGAAGCTCAAATTGCTCATCGATACCCCTAGTCACTGGCAAAAATCAATATATTTTAATGATCACCCACTTAGTACCAGATCATATCCCACATCTTGGAGAGATAGAAATCTGAATTAAGGGAAACACACCCTTCCTTTCAGTATCAAAATTCTGACTAGCAGACACATAGTGGAGAAGCCAGAAGAATCGCGTGCTCCCAAAAATTAAAAATTCACCTTAAGAAAACACTGGGAAACACACGGTGAAAAGACATTAAAAATGGACATTCACAGGCTGTGGGTCCAAGGGCTGAGTGTTACCCTCTGTCATCCATTCACAGGCTGTGGGTCCAAAGGCTGAGTGTTACCCTCTCTCATCCATTCACCACCAGAACCGTTTGGAGCAGAACCCGTTACCTCATTCCCTCACCTATGAAATAATGGTAAAAACAAGCTCTGGCCAAATACTATCCAAATGTTGAAAAAAGAAAAATGCTCACATTTGTTTAAACTTATTTAAATAGAATATTGGCACGGTATGTATAAAATGATAAAACTATTATCACCAGATGATGGGTACCTTCAGTGAAGGAACAAAAGAAACTGGAATAAATATGGGCATTTCAGGGTTTGTTAAGACATTTTCCCTAAGTTTTAAGATAATTCACAACATTCCGCGTGCACCCCCCAATATACATCATGTCCCTAAAATGGGAAGAACGACTACTCTCTCGTATACAAGTTAATTAAGCTAATGGTGTGGGTATTCCATCCTCTCAGGGACCGAAGGCGGTGGCGGGAAGATTTTTGTCAGGGACTCAGAATAATAAACAACAAAGGGCTTCCCTGTTTTAAGTTCACTTCTCTCTTGACCTCCACAAAAAGTGGGGTGCTGAAGATACATGCCACCTTCGTGGATCTGAATTCCAAGTTTGCCCAGCCAATCCTGGGCCCATGAGCATATCTCTTTCATAGTAATTTGGTTGGTTTGGGAACTATGCCTTCTTTGATTCTTACAGACATGTTGATTGGCTTATAAGCAAAACCACCTTCAAAACTGTCTAGGAAGAAACCATGCACGGAAAAGACCTGGGAATCAAGGAGTGAGAATCTTCAGTCATCGAGCAATGCACTCTGCAATAAACACAGACTGTTCTCGTTAGCCGTGCAGTGGACACAAACGCCTTCTGTTACCACTGGAAAGAATTCCCTTTCACCTTCACAAGCAAAGTGCTCTGTCAAGGATGCCCTAGGGCCAGTGCTGGTGACCTGGGGCTGACACATTTGCACATTTGCATGTGTGGTTACAACCCCTTGCACACATCCACACCGAAGAACTTTTGAGGAACGTGTATCTGTGCGTCAGGGGGTAGAGATGTACTATGTCTCCATATTTCAGCATTTTCCCACAGGAGGAAAGGTTGCCGTGAAGCTGCGTGCTCAGCCATGGGAAGCAGATTAGATAGAACACTGGCTGTCCTGTCCCTGCTGGTGGCTCTGCACTCCTCACTGACCCCACTACTCTGCTTAAATTTTCTTCACAGCTCTTGTCTCTATATGAAACTATATTATGCTTTCATCCTGTTAATTTCTTTATCATTTGTCATTTGTCTCCTGAACTAAAGTAGTTTTACCAGAGGGAAAACACCGCTGTAATTAGTACACAGTGGGTGCTTCTTGACCTGTTGGCGAACGACGGCGCTAAGCCACTCAGTCCCGCAGGCTGATTGCACATATTTTATGCCCTCAACGAATGGAGTCTCCTTCCTGCAATCTCCCTCTTAGTAGGATTATGTCAACTATGCGCTGTTTATCTGGGTAGGAAGCCTTAAGAAGATGCAAACGGTACTCAGTACTGGCAAGACGGTTCAGCCGATAAAGGTGCTTGCTGTCAAGCCTGACAACGTCCATAGCAAGGACTCGTACACTGAGAGGAGAGAACTGCCTCTCCAGACTGTCGTCCGACCTCTACATACGCCATTGCATACACTGCATCTCCCCACACACAAGTAAATTAATGCAATAAAAAGTTTTAAGAACACATAAATGTGCCGCGTGGCTTAAGTTCCAGCATCCCATCTCAATTTTATAGACACCAAACAATCTCCTCACACCCACCAAATGGCTCCATTTTGCACAGCTTTGTAGACGCGAGTCTCCAAAGAGGACAACCCTGGCGTCTTTGACTGTGTTTGTGGAAGATTTCCCACGAGCAAGTGACACCAGGCACAACATCTGCCTTGCCGTCTGTCCTTCCTGCACTTCAAGACCCAGGCTGCTGAACAAACAGCTTTGGCCAAATCCACACTGACAGTTTCAAATGCTCTAGAAGCTGTGGTAAAGTATGCATAGGCACTATTTAATTTTCATCTTGACCCTAGAATCTGAGGGGTTTTATTCCTATTTTTTCTAAGGAAGATGCACTGCCTCTTATGCTGAGGTTGAACCAGGACATGTTTGGATCCTCTTCCAGGGTCCCTGTTATGGGTAGAGACAAACTGTGGATTCACAATCACCTAAGGGTCTTATAAATACAGCTGTGAGACGCTCCCCCTAGTTTCCCACCCCCACATCACTGGCTTCAGCTCCCCAGATGGCCAAGTGGCTGTACCAGCAACACAGGAGCCTAGAACAGAGCAGAGCCAGGATCTATGGACCGGCCTGCCTGTCCTTCATACCAACCATCTTCAGCACTAAGTCTCTGACCCCAGGCATCCCTCAGCTCTCAGTCCTGACAGAAGATGAGCTCACAAAGTGTCCCCCCCTGGTCCAGGGCATGGTGACAGCTACAGAATTGTTCTGACTTTGACATCCACTCTCTCCTAGGGTCCTGAGGAGAGAGACAGTTCCCAAGGATTGCACGCAGCAGCTACCTGTGAGTCCATTTCCTCCAAGGTCTGAATCTCAGTGTTCAGACCATGATTCCTGGCCTGGGTCAAGTATATAAATCACGGTAAAGACTATTTTCTGCAAGAGCTCCTGGAGAGGACAGCCAGCACCGGAGGGGACAGGCTCCTTCCACCTCCAGCAGGATTCCGAAGGCATACTCAGACTCAGGGCTAACTCCTATTTATTTCCCTCTCGGCTTATTTTCCCCTTCGTCACATCTGAGTGAGTCCCCAAAGTCTCTTCATGCTACATCATCCCCTGAAAGTTAAAGAAGGGGGGGGGGTCTTACTTTCTTCTCATCTCCATACCCAGAAGAAAGGGTTGGAGGGCTATCACTGGAGAAATGTAGCGGGACCTGCATTTCAGAAGATAAAGCAGATAACACAGGAAACCCATCCCTGTGAGGTCTCTTGTAGACCAGCCTGGACTACATAGAGCTAGTTTCAGGACAAACAGGCTCCAAAGCTACGGAGAAACCCTGTCTCGAAAAACAAACAAAAAAAACAACAATGAGTTATCTAAAGACACACAGACGTGGGAGCTGCTCTGGCAGTCAGATCCCCAACCTCTCTGCATCCTTAAAGGACAGATGTCCCTCCACTCGTTAAAGATGGTCTTGTCAGTTGACTTGCTGGGGCATTTTCATCATCTTTACATAAATTCCTATTTCTTAGTGACCTCAGGAAATACAAGTGTGCCCCAGACTGTTTTCACATCGGCGAATCAAGTCTCTCCCAGCTCCGGAGGCTCACCAGGCTCACCTGTCCAAAGTCTGAGAACTTTCTGCTCAGGACTGGGCGATCCAGGATCACAGCCGACATGCTGGCTCCCAATAATTGGGGTCTCTAGCTCTCCGCAGCAGGGTCTGAAAGGTTTGCTCTCGGGAGGCGAGGCTAATGGTTTTAACCTGGCTCTCAGAAGGACGGGAGAGGGGCGGCTTCAAAGGGTGTCCCCTACTGCAGTCTGTAAGGTCGCTCTGTCAGTGGGCGTTGCCCTGACGTAGCAGTGTGTGGACCCTAGTCCACAGCCCATGTGCAGCTGCAGGTCACTGGTCCTGGGCTGCCCCCAGGGGAGGGGAATTGGAGGGTGTGGCAGCTACCGCAGGACTCACTTGGCAGACTGCCCTGGACAAGAGTAGGCGGCAGAGAGCCCAGACCACCTGTATCCTGGAGCTCAGACAGGTTTGGCATTGTTGAAATTTAGGGGTGCCTGGAGTAAGGATTCTCTGCACTGGAGGGAACCAGGGACAGTCTGCTGATAATGCTTAAGGATAATCCTTCCCTGGCTGCAGAGAAATAGATCCAGGCTCCTAATTTAAATGTTCTCCACCCTCAACTCCCTTTCATTAACCACCAAACCGGTCAATCTCCTTGGCATTCTTTCCTTTAGAAAACCACAGTGGATGACATTTGTAGCTAAAGAGTAAAGGCAGGAGTGCTGGGGCTGGAATCAAGCCAGTTTTAGCTGCTTACAGGAGGGCTGGGGACTCTGCACGGAGGACAGACTGGCTGCCTTAGGGATGCCTTGCTAAGAGATTTCAAGTGCATCGATCATAAGAATTAGACGATGCATCAAACGTTCAATTAGTACAGTTCTTGCCACATAATCGAACACGGGATAAGTGGAAGATAAGGGAGCATTTGTTCTGTGTTCCTGGTGGTGTCCTAAGTGCTGGGACTACAGAGGGGGCACGTGACCTTCCTGCCGGCACTGCACCCCTCTAGTGGTCAGGCAAAATAAAACTAGTTTAGGCAGGGCCAAGCCACAGGGGAGAGGAAAATACTTGATCTAGGTAGGAGTGAGCTGATGGGTACCGGGGCGTGGTCATGAAGATGTCATGAACGGAGGTAAGATAATCATTGCTAGCAGAAAAAACAAAACGTAAACGCACGGGAGGGTCAGTTTCGGAAAGATGTGAGAAACCAGGGACATCAAGGACTCAAAGCCTGCTTAATATTTACCCAAGCAAAGTTAATGGACTGAGAGAAAATGGGCCAATAATAGAAGGTGCTAGAAGTCCACCCATCTCCTCCCACAATTCTTTGACCTAATAGCCAGGAATCTGCCAAGAAGGAAAAACAACATTTCAAATTTATGGGTTAATTCCT
>NC_022024.1:33569101-33582294 GCF_000317375.1 Microtus ochrogaster
GCAGACGGCTGCCTCCACCTGTACCTCGGTTTCTTTGTCTTTAAAATGTGGGTCTAGGGCTGTTTAGGATTCTTTTAATCTCCATAGTGCAACAGGCTTTCTCCTGAATTCTGAGAATATTGATATTGTAAGATAATTTCTGTCTAAAAGTACACCTCATTAATAATAAATAATAATAAATTATTAATAATTGATGGGTGCCTCATTAAAATCCCCTCTAATATGTTGCAAGGTCACGTTCTTGACTTTCACCTTCTCTGTTTGACTCCAAAAGCCCTCTAGAGCAATGGATCTCAACCTGTGGGTCACAAGCCCTTCGGCAAACCTCCATCTCCAAGAAAGATTTACACTCCGACTCATAGCAGTAGCAGAACTACAGTTCTGAAGTAGCAACAAAATAATTTGATGGCTGGGGCCACCACAACACGAGGAACTAAACCGGGTTAAAGAGTCGCACCATTAGGAAGTTTGAGAGCCCCTGCTCCAGAGGTTGGAGATGTGAAACAGGGTGTGTCCCTCGGTTTGGGACTGTCTTAGAGATGTCACTTTGTCCCTCATCATCGCTGGGGTGCTGCAGAGGGCAAGGCCATCAGAAGAACCTGCGGTATCAAAGCCCAGCCGTGAATGAGGGCCGCAGTTGCTGCAGCCTTATCTGCATGCAGGGCTTCCTTTCTTCCTGGCATCCATCTTGCAGACAGTGCAGCTCCTCCGACACAGACAAAACAATGGCTGCCCAGGAATTCTAAATCCACAGCTGGGAATTCAAACGATGTTTTGTTCAAGCCCAAAGCCTTGGCTCTTATATCTTCTTTCTCTCCTTTTTTAAATAAACACGTGGTTTTTAGAAGAACACGGCGGCCATGGCTCTTCTCTTTTCTTTGCACATCAGTTAAAAATAGAATTTTAAATCCATTTCACATTTTTTTAAATTACCCCAAGTCTAGGTTGAAAAACAAAACAGTATACTTTACTGTCTGCTCTCTCAGAGAAAAGAATACTAACAGTTTCTTAATTAAAAAAAAAAAAGAAAAGACAGAAAAAGCTCTGTGAGCAAGGATGTGGCTTAGTTAGAGAAGTTGCCTAGCATGCTGGAAGTCCTAGGTTTGATACCCCAGCACTTCAGAAAATTGGGTGTGATGGTACACATGTAATCTCGGCACTAGAAAAGTATAGACAGGAAAACCAGAAATTCAAGGATATCCTTGGCTACAGAAGCAAGTTCAAGCCTAGCCTGAGCTAATGAAAACAAAAACACAAACCAAAAGAATTTGCATGGGCAAAACTTCTTTGCATTTATCTAGGGACCAACACAAACCTGACGTCACGGGAGACTGCGGGTGAAGGAAGCTTGTGGGTGATGGGGTGGAATATGGGGCATAACTATCAAGAGCAGTGCTGGGTGCCAAGACTGTGCAGAAGAAAGCACAGATCTAGGCCTTTTCACGCAGTGCATCCGCGGAGCCCTGGAGCACTTTAGTGGGGGTGCGGGAGTGCCCTCGTAGGAGATGGGCACCCAGCTCTGTTCTTGGCAGCCTTCGAGCTGACTCCACGGGTTTAAAGGTTAAAGATTTCCCAACCATTGCTAGTTTATCGACTTCTTTCTGTTTAGCTTCATGAGCACGAGGCTGGGTTAATCATAAGTCCTGGCACTTCATCAAAACCTACGAGGCTTGAGAAAGCAAGATGAAAGAACATCCCGGGTTCCTTCTATGTTAGGTGTGTACCTGTGTGCTCAGGGTGGGTTTGCCCTGATATGTTCTGTCGCTCGGGAGATTAGGACACAAAGAAGTACTGTAGGGCTCAGGATCTACTCTGAAGACTTAGTCCTGCCCCAAGATGCAAACTTGGTTCTCTGATGATCTGCTCTGATATCAAAATCACCTGTGTGTAACCACCACCGTTGCTGTTTGATGCAGGCTTCTGTGCTGTGACCTTCGATGACTTTGAAAAATCCCCCAGACTGCAGAGTGAAGTTCATTTGTTTTCACCACAGAGTGTTGCATGACACAGCTGACTTTTAGAATCTACATAGTTTTAGAAAAGTATGTGATCTGTACCATCTGGTCTGCTAATGTGGCTAAACAGTAATAAGAAAATATGTAAGATTATAGCCACAGAGTTTCCAGACATTAAATGGTTTGCATTCTAGGGTAAGCTTTGTGGATTTATTATTAATTTTAATGCACTATTGCAAATGGTTAGTTCATTTATTTCAATTTTTACATTTATTTATATATTTATTTGTGTCATGTGTGTTCACGTGTAGAGAGCAGTGGACAGCTCACAGGCTCTCAGTTCTCATTCCCCCATGTGGGGCACAGACCTGAACTACCCCATCTGCATCCCACAATCTCAAGCCATCCGGCTTGACGATAAGAGCCTTTGCCCACCGAGCCATCTCACTGGCCCATCAGCTCACGCCCTGTGTAGGATTTTTCTGCGTATGTTATTGGGGAAAGTGGAACTTTCACCTCCTCGCTTGTATGTAGTCTCATTTGGAAGTAGCAATTGTAACAATTTTCTGTAGGGCCTTGCACACTTTATACGTTAGGTAATCATCTTCAGGAGGAGAACTGTTTCGTCTTCTTATACACACGGGGCCTGAAATGAGGAGGTGTGCGTGGTGGGAAGGATGGTATCAGGGAAAAGTTCAAGGTTACATTTCAATTTAACTGTGACTCTTATTCCTATAGTCTTTCTCCTCATTTTATACTTCCCCCAGAAATTAATGCAGTCTCTTAAGTGTCCCACGAAAGGAACATATCACTGTCACATTATTTTCCTATCTATCTAGATGTGGTCTCATCCTTCTTCTCTATTTCACTATCTGTTGGTGTGTTGGGGGTAGAGTGCACACACACATAGGTGTGGGTGTGTGTGTGTGTGTGTGTGTGTGTGTGTGTGTGCAGAGGATGACACCTCGGGCTCTTCCTTCTCAGGTGACATCCACCTACATCTCTCCTCATCCTGATACTCTGATTAGGCCAGGTTGGTGGGTTAGCAACCCCTACATGTCCTCCTGTCTCTAGCTCCCCAGTACTGGGATTACAAACACATGCCATTTCTCGCTGTCTCTTTACTCGGGTTGTGAGGATCGAACTTTGGTCCTCCTGCTTGCACGACCGGCACTTTGCAGGCCTACAAGGTCTGTGTTTTATTTATTTATATCTTCTTTCATCTTGCCAGACGTCTGTCCGCAACTCATAACACCGGCCTCCTCTGGGTTGCCCCCCTTTCACGGACTGTTCTCTACCTGCCCTCACCACTTCCTCACCTGAATTTGCTTTGTTAATCTTTTCCGGGTGTCTTCGGTTGAGCGCTAATTTGTTTTCGATCATCTGTGTTTTCCTAATAAATACACTTAAAATGAATCATTTCTAAGTGCTATTGCAGGTCAGGCCCATTAATGAATTTGGCGTGTGTGTGTGTGTGTGTGTTATATTGCTGCTCAGTTTGAGGTTTTTGCAAATAATCTTCTCAATCACTTAAGGGTTTTAAAGAGTATATTATTTAAATTCCAGGTACTTGGGATACTCTCTTCCTCTTTATCTCTTATTGGCTTCTACCAATTTATGGCAAAGTGCAAATCTTCTTCCCTGAACCTATTCTAACACAGTGTGAGATGGAATATAACGCCAGTAATAGATATCAAAAAGTTTCAATTCAAAGAAAGACCAAGCATCCGCTGAGTCAATATCAGAGGTCTACTTAGTCATGGTTCACAGAGAGAGGACATTCACATTGTTTGGGACAAGCCCACAGTCTTTACCAAGACGGTTCCCCTCAGAGACAACAAGGCTTACGCGAACACCAGCCCTCACGGCAGCTTTCTTCCCTGCTTCATCCCCAGACTGATAGGCAGGACACCAAAGGAATTCTGGGAAGAACCTTGTGCATGCAAACAGCAGAAGCAGACACGGCTACACACGCAGGTGAACAGGATACAGCATAACCTCTCCTTCCACCTGAGCAAACGCCCCACCTACCACACACTCATCAGGATAAATCTAAACCATTCCAAACAATAGCCTTTATGAATTCAGTGCCATGGGACCAAGACAGATGCTACATAGATGGCTGTGTAGCCTTTGGCCATCCCTAAGAATTTAATAACTTTTAAATTCTTCTTGATAAAAAGGGGGAATTGAGAATTGGCCCTTACCCTTTGGGAGGAGTGGATGAGGACTGGGTTGACGGGATGGGGGAGATAGGGGAGGCAGGTGGAGGGGTGAGAGGGAGAGCTGTGGTTGGAATGTAAAAAAAAATTTTTTTTTTTTTTTTGCTTTTTCGAGACAGGGTTTCTCTGTGGCTTTGAAGCCTGTCCTGGAACTAGCTCTGTAGACCAGGTTGGTCTCGAACTCACAGAGATCCACCCGCCTCTGCCTCCCGAGTGCTGGGATTAAAGGCGTGCGCCACCATCGCCCGGCTTAAAATAAAATTTTTAAAAAATTTAAAAAATCATAAAGAAGAGGAATTCCTGGAATTTTTAATAATATAACAATTAGTAAATCAAGTGTATTTGCTTAAAAGCATATTAACTGTCAATTCTCAGTATTGTCCATGCATCATGAGTCCAAATCACGGTATCTTTTATTTTAAGCAATGCTTTAATATATTTAAGTCTAACATTCTGGTGCCAGTGACTGAATTTAGGATCTCGCACATGCTACCACTAAGCCACAGCCTTGCTTTCGCAAATATAATTTATTTTCAGTTTACTGTAAAATAAAAAGATTTAAAAAAAAAAATCACAGGGCAGGATAAAAGCCAAGATTCCATCTCTAACCAGCACCCATTTTCATGTCTAGTTCCACGGAGGCAGAAAATTAATTCCACAGGTGCACCTGACATTGGATGTTTTCTCTCTCTCTCTCTTTTTGAACAATAATTAACATTTCTTTGAGAATGTCCCATTGTAATCTGTAGGCCTGTCACACGGGTACCCTGTCCCTTTAAGAGACAAGCCCCGCCCACTTCCAATCTGCCCCCTTCCCCCACCAAGTGGCTTTCCTGCAGCTCTTCAGCCTTCTCCCCTTTCTCCCATCTTCTCTTTCTCTCTTCCGTCCCCTCCTCTCTCTCTCCCCCTTCCTCACTCCTGTGCTGTTGAAACGGACATCCTATTTGGGGCAGGGCGCTCAGTCGTCTCTTCCGCGCGTGGATCCGCGCGTGGATCAGGTGTGTCAGTTGTCAGCACGGAAAAGGGAAACTTCTCTGGTTTGGGTTGAACCACGCTCTGATCTATGGGTCTTATGGTGGAAGGAGCTGCAGCTGCCGTCCTGCCTTCCGGCTCCCAGCTCCCAGCTAGCTTTACCCGAAATAACAACACACAAATTGTATTCTTTTAAACATTAGTTCTAGCCTCTTAATGGTTAATTCTCTCATCTTGCCTTAACCCATATTTAGTAATCTGTGTAGCACCAGTCTTACCGGGAAAGATTCAGCATGTCTGACCTGGCAGCTTGCTTCATCTCGTCTGCTCTGCAGAGGAGCAGCATGGCGTCTGAGCTCACTTCCTCTTCCTCCCAGAATTCTGTTCTGTTTACTCCACCCACCTATGTTTTAACCTATCAGGCCAAGCAGTTTTTTTTTTATTAATTAACCAATGACCTTCCTCCATCACATTGGGAGCTGTTTCAAGACTGTATCTATGTAACAGAATAATAGTATTGGGTTCTCCTCTAGGGCCTATGACCTATCTGGCCACAGGGGTATTAAGGAATAGGAATTTCCTAAGTTTTGTAGTGTGATATTGCAGCATTCTCTAAATTTTTCTTTTACAAAGAGGAAATTCTGAACTTGAAATAATTCTCTGATGCAGTTCTCTAAGTGTCCTGGAGATTGTTTCTCTCTTTGGATTAGAAGATTTTTTTTTCTAGGTCAGTATAATAAGAACAGAAAGCCTCTCCAACTCCAAAGGTATGCTGTGATATTCATGTCTCCCTCCTCTTGACACACATACACACACACAAAACAAAACCTTACTTTAGTCCAGGTTTAAAAAATCATGTCTGTTAGCCAGGCAGTGGTGGTGCACGGGTTTAATCCCAGCACCTGGGAGGCAGAGGCAGGTGAATCTCTGTGATTTAGGCCAGTCTCATTTACAAAAGCTAGTTCCAGGACAGCAAGGACTGTTACACAGAGAAGCCCTGTCTCACAAACAAACAAACAAACAAACAAAAAACCATGTCTGTTTTAAGTAAGAGCATTGGGTTGCTCAGTTCTTTGCCATCATCAGAGTGTGTACAAACCAGCACACTCTAGGCTTAGCTCCTAACTGAAGGCATGCCAAACTGATGAAAACCAGTGAAAGCCACAGAATCTCTTACATCTTCAGTAATAAATTGAATCCATTTGTGCCTACTGATTCCCCACAGGCCCACTTTATAGAAACACAACAAGCTCACTGGTCTGTATAGCTCAGACACTTCAGGGCCAGCTGATAGGAGGGAAAGAGGCTGTGTCCTCACTTACAGAAATGGAACCTTGGAGCTTGGGCTATCGCTGAAATTCTTTGTAAAATCAAACGGGCATTTCTCAGAATTCCTTAAAGCTAACTGCTGCAAATCAAATGTGTGACCCAAGAAATCCAAGCGGGAAATCTGTATAACTACAAGAAAGTGTTTTGTAAGAGGCATACCCTTCTCCTTCCTTTTTTTTTTTTTTTTTTTTTTTTTTTTTCTTGAGGGTTTCAATGAAGAAATCCTGTTGGAGCAGGAGTTGCCATGTTGGATTATGGGATAAATTTAAGAACGTCAGCCATCATATTTTTCAAAGCAGAATAAGAGACGGGTTAAGAAAGAAAGTGCATGGTGGTTGAAACCTAGGAGTGGCCACCCTGGCATTTTGTAGAAAAGAGAAAAAAAGAGAAATGAATTGCTATTTTGTTTAAACCCATTATTTGGAAGCTTCTTTCGTGGCCACACAAGATGAGACACAAAAGGAAGATGTACAAGATAGATTTATTACCAAAGAACTGTTCTTTCCTCAGCAGAACTTAAAGGACATACTTTAATGTCGCACCTCAAATATTAGGAATTTCCCTCTGCAGAGTTTCATTTCTATCATAACTTTCTTTTTAATCTTCTTCCCCACATGGAGAGTCCAGAAATTTGAGGGTCATTATCAACTAATGCCCTATAACCTAATGTGATTAAGATATGAAGTCATGCTTTTTATCAGAATAATATTTAGGGCCGGCTATTCCAGGAATGCTTAGCAGAATTTAGGCATTACGTTGGCTTCTAATGTAATCAATTAGTAAATCAAGTGCCTTTAATTAAAGGTATATTGAATGAAAAGGAGATAGGCATGGGTTCAGCACAGCTCTGGAGCCACTGCACCAGCATCCCGTCTCGGGGACCCCAGAGTGAGCTCACTGGGTACGGTCATCCGTTCATGCATGTGCGCAGCGAATGCTTGTTGACTACACATTTACCAGGCACTGTTCTAGACAGTGGGGATCAGGACTGTCAAGGTTACTGTTCCCATTGATCTCACTTCTAGTAGGAACACGGACAGTAAACACAGAGACGAGAAAGAAAAACAAGAAAACCAAAGTAAACCCAGCATTGAGTATGACCAAAAAGAAATAAAATTTGAAGAAGAGCTAATTTAAAAAAAAAAAAGAAGAGAAGAGCTAATTAAAAAAAAAGAATAGAAGAGCTAGTTTTTAAAAAAGGATGGGGCTAGCAAGAAACCTGGCACTAGAGAAATTCTCAGGAATCCACAAGGATGACCCCAGCTAGGAGCCTAAGCAATAGTGGAGAAGGTGCCTGAACTGACCTTGCCCTTTAGTCAGACTGATGATTATCTTAAATGTCACCATAGAATCTTCATCCAGCAACTGATGGAAGCAGAGGCAGAAACCACAGCGGAGCATTGGGCTGAGCTCCCAACGTCCAGTTGAAGAGTGGCAGGAGTGAGAATATGAGCAAAGAGGTCAAGACCGTGATGGGGACACCCCCTGAAACAGCTTACCTGAGCTAATGAGAGCTCAGCAACTCCAACAGGACTAGGAAGAAACCAGCACAGGGCCAAGCTAGACTCTGAGTGTGGGTAACAGTTATATGGCTGGGGCAGACTGCGGAGCCACTGACAGTGGCACAAGGATTTGTCCCTGCTGCTTGTACTGGCTTTTTTGGAATCCATTCTCTTTGGATGGATACCACGCTCAGCCTGGACATAACAGGGAGGGTCTTGGTTCTTTCTCGGAGCAATGTGCCTTGGCCTCTCTGTGGAGTGGATGGAGGGGTGAGGGATAAAGTGAAGGAGGGGAGGGATTAGGAATTGGGATTAGTATGTAAAATGGAAAAAAAAAAGTTTGTTTTCTTTTTTAAAAAAATAAAAGGTTTTGAGGGGCACTTGTTAAAACAAGAGGCAACTTATTGAACGTAGAGACTTTGAGCTGAGAACTGAGTCAGGAGAAGGTTACGGAGTCACAGATTTGGGAGCAAAGGGGGTTTCAAGTAGAAAGGACACCCGTGTAAACATCTAGATTAGAATTAAATGGGACGCGTCTCAGGATTATACATTCAGGACTATACTTAAGCAATTTGTGCCTGGACCTGAGGTTAGATGGACAAGGCCAGTTCACGCAACTGGTGCGCTATAATCCACAGCAGATCAGGGACAGCTTATCCAGGCTTTCAAGAACAAGTTTTCAAGCATTTGGTAACACTGATGCTAAAAACTGTAACTTTAAAAATGAATCACATAAACTCACAATTGAATAAAGTATGCATATCAAAACTATGACACCCAACCCCTTCCTCCCTAACCTCACTGTTCTCTCACAATCCACGCTCATGAGGTTATGAGTATGGGAGAGGAACTACACAATGTGCCCCTGAACGTCTCTGCTCACCCATTCCACTGCTCACATCCAGAGGCCGCAGACTCCGAGAGCCAGATGGTAAGGTCAGACAAGAATCCATTTCACGTATGTTCAGAGGATGCGATTACATCATTCATGGACCTCGGGTGTGAAAAGGGCTTCCGAAGCACCCAGGCCTGTCAGTCATCTGATTTTACAGTCTCGGGGAATCTTCTGTTCTACATGGTTCACGTTTCTTCAACTCTTAGCCAGCATTTCTTTGCCAGGAGTACTCTTGACAATAACGCTTAAATAAATGTAGACACACTCTTTTATTTTTCTTTTTTGTTGTGTTCAAAGGAATAAGAAGCAGGACATCCTAAGGAAGAGAATTCAAGAGGCTATGAGGGTTGTGTATCCGTATGTAGATACCTTTCTTAAGAATCATATCCTTTGACCCCAGCTAAGACTCCTAGCAATAATGGAGAGGATGCCTGAACTGGCCTTCTCCTGTAAACAGACTGGTGACCACCCTAATTGTCATCATAGAACCTTCATCCAGTAACTGATGGAAGCAGATGCAGAGATCCACAGCCAAGCTCTGTGCCAAGCTCCTGGAGTCCAGTTGAACAGAGGGAGGAGGGATTACATGAGCAAGGAGGGGCCAAGATTATGATGGGGAAACCCAGAGAGGAAGTTGACCCAAGCTAGTGGAAGCGCATGGACTATGAACTGACAGTTGGGGTGCCTGCATGGGCCCTAACTAAGCCCTCTGAATATGGGTGTCAGTTGTGCAGCTTGATCTTTCTGTGGGGCCCATGGCAGTGGAACCAGCATTTATCCTGGGTGCATGAACTGGCTTCTTGGAGCCCATTCTCTATGTTGCAATACGTTTCTCAGCCTTGATGTGTGTGGGGGGGGGGAGCACTTGGTCCTGACTCAACTTAATATGCCAGACTTTGTTGACTCCCCGTGGGAGGAGGGGAGGAAGGGAGAACTATGGTTAGTATGTAAAATGAATTTAAAATATTTTAAAAGAATCCTATCCTGCCAGGCAGTGGTGGCACATGCCTTTAATCCCAGGACTCGAGAGGCAGAGGCAGGCAGATAGATCTCTGTGAGTTCAAGGCCAGCCTGGTCTACAGAGTGAGTCCCAGGACAGGCTCTAAAGCTGCAGAGAAACCCTGCCTCAAAAGAACAAAAATTATATCCTTAGAGGAACAGATTGGAGAGAATTAATAGATATTAAAGGGAAATTATTAGACTGACTTACACTGCGTGGTTTGGATATAGTCCAACGATGGAGATCTCACACTAGAGAAGACAAGAACCTGGTAACTTCTCAACCCACAAGGCAGGGTGCCCCAGCAATTCCAGCATAGTACTGAAAAGAATAGAGGGTGCGTGGAGGGCCACTGGTCCTCAGTCCGTGTTGGAAACCCATAGAATCTGGGCCCTAATGTCAACAAAGTTACACAGAACAAAGCATGTGAACCTGCCGGTGAGAATGAAGGCAAAGCTTCCTCTGTCATCTTCTATCTAGGCTGCCACTGGAAAATGGCACCAAGACGTAGGGTAGGTTCTTCTCACTTCAAATCATCTGATCCACAAAATTCCCTCTCGGGAGTGCCCAAGGTCTTGCCTTTTAGTTGACCTCAGATACAGTTACATTGACAACTAAGTCTAAACATCACAGGCCTGCAGAGCCAAATGCATTGTGCCAGTCAAGTGTTTCAAGCATCAGATGGAGACATTGAGCAAAATAAAGTCACTGGCAACTGTATCGCTTGTGAGTGCTCCTGAGTATCAGAACCAAGAGGAGACTGGAAAAACAGATAATAGATGGATGGATAGAAGGGAGAGAGGGAGGGAGGGACGGAGGAAGGGAGGGAGGGAGGGAGGGGCAGAGGGGGAAGATGAGTTGATAGACATTATATTTTGGGGATTACTTCACTCAGCCTCAAGTTCTAAAACTTGGAGATCCAGGAACAGGTGAAGTAGAATAATGTCGAAAAAAAAAATTATTAGCTAGTGATTTCGTGACTTACTTTAAGTGCTGCTGTAGTGTGCATTTCCAAGCATGAATTCACCTGCTACCTGGAACAAAAAGACCTGGAGAAACAGCTGAAACCATGGGCTGTTGCCCTTAGCAACCTGACCACAAACACTATAATATATGCCTTCAAAAACAGAAGGCTGACTGCCAGGTGTGCATCCGTAAAAATCTCACTTGCTTGTTCACCCCACCTTGTGGTTTGAGAGTATAACACAAGAACGGAAACTGAGCGAGGACCAAGGGCTTTCAGGAACTATCTTGACTTGGATCTATGGCATGGCGAATACATTTCCTCTCTTCTAGTTTCATCGATGTTGGGGTGCTATTCCAGAAAGATTCCTGCAGCACGAATTCTCGTCTCAGCCCCAGTCTGGGGGCAAGAGGCAGAAAGTAAGAAAACAGCTGAGCAGAGACGGACTCCTCCCTGTCTGTCCTCTCCAGAAAACAGCCGAGCAGAGACGGACTCCTCCCTGTCTGTCCTCTTCAGAAAACAGCCGAGCAGAGACGGACTCCTCCCTGTCTGTCCTCTTCAGAAAACAGCCGAGCAGAGACAGACTCCTCCCTGTCTGTCCTCTTCAGAATGGATGGGTCCCAACACAGGGAAAGTAATGCCATACTCAACCTACAATTCAGATGTTAAAGTTATCCAGAAACGCCCTTAGAGACAAGTGCTAAAAACATTTAGCTGGATCTCTGGGCACTCTCGCCCAGTCAAGTTGACACACAAATTTAACCATCAAATCTAGGACCTTTGGTAAAGGGTAAACATTGGCGGGGTGAGAAATAAACGGGGTGAAGCTAGTCATAAGGTCGCGGGATGGGTAGATTTCCTTTTTGGATGACAAACCTTTTTTTGTTTGTTTGTTTGTTTGTTTTACAAGTATAATTGTGGCTTAATAAAGATATTGAACCGATGTTGCAGGTATAAGCATGGGGTTAAGAGAAAGATTTGACGGGGGCATCCCATGTAGGGCTGTGTGCTTCAGGGTCTCTCCATCTCTCTGTAGTACCAGCCTGCTGGCCTACACTTGTCCCATCTGCTGCAGCATGGAAGCATCTCTGATGGCGGCTGAACAAGGCACCCATCTAGGAGTACAAAAGAATGTCATTCAGAGTCATTTTATCACTACATTTTTTTTCTTTCTTTAGACCAATGTTATGTGGTTGTCCCCTAGGTCCCAGGGCTGTCTATACCAGTGTCAGGTATGAGTTACATCCTGTGGAGTGGGTCTTAGGTCACATCAGCGATTGGTTGGTTACAGAGTTAGGTTTCTGACCACTCCCTAGGCCCAGCAGGACAAGCATCTCAGTATTAACTTACCCATTTCCCCTCCGTCAAAACCACCAGGGTTCCCGACCTTCCAGGACAAATACCCACTTCTTACCAGAAAAGGTCCCTTCTTTACTGCCTTCCCACGAGGTGCACCTCAGGTGAGGCAGTCCCATCCGTGGCATAGGAAACGGGGTTTGAGAGAACAAGGTCCAGGGTCTTGTTTGAGGGGGCGTGGGATAAAGCTCCAGAACCCGAATGTTAAACGCACCCCAGTGTTTGGGAAGATGATGGCTCGGTGGATAAAGTTCTTGCGGCTCAAATATTCAGACTTGAGTTCAGATTAGCAAAAGTAAAATAAAATAAAAGCCAGTCATGGTAGTGATGGGAAGAAGGGAAGACGGGGATATTTAGGACTCAGTGGCCAAAGAGTCTCGCCAAAGGGATGAGCTACTGGTTCAGTGAGAGACACTGGGTCAAAAAATAAGGTGACACGTGACTGAGGAGGACCGTGTTCAGTATTGGGCTATCACCCTCTGACTTCCGGACATGCACGCAGACGAGGAAACGTGTGCACACGTGCACCACACACACAGATAGAACACCTCGGATATCACTACTGTGGCCATCGTGGGGAACGGGGGTGGGGGGGTGGGGACACACACCTGATTACAGAGCAGAGTTAACAGACTTGAACTGAATGAAGTGGAATGAATCCCTCTGCAGATTTTCAACACATCCCTGCTGCAGTTCGACAAACGACCAGCAGGTGGCAAGCGATCCACATATCCCGCAACAGAGGCCAAGCAGGTCCCCAAATGTTCAGCGGAGAAACTATTCTGTCTTGTTTTCTCCAGTTAGGCTGTGGGCAACATTGGTGTTTCATTCCGTTGCATGTTAATCAAGATGCACCAAAGTCCCAAAGTTTGCCCAAGCCCCTAACAGTAATCCTTGTCTCTGGGATGCTGAGGGTTAGCAAGGTCCATAATTTGAGCATCAGCAGCAGGTTGAGGACAACATCATCATTTACCCATGAAGGTTATTTTAGAGGAAAG
>NC_022024.1:33582394-33590436 GCF_000317375.1 Microtus ochrogaster
GAGGAATCCAGAGAATCAGGACAGCCCCTTGTTGTCCTGCCCTGTGCCAATGGACTGTCTTTCCTTCCACGCAGACGATTCATGGGACTAGACTTGCCAGTTATGTGATGGATTGATGGCCGAGTCAGCTGTAGTCACTTTTAAAACTCAACAGTATTTTCTAGTACTTAGCAGGACCAGTGTGTCCCCTCGCTCCATATCTCAGGGTGAGTGTTATATTCAACACACATCTCTGGCTCTCCGTGTGCCTGGCACTCCTGTCTGAATTTTACAAAGAGTAAGTCCTTAAATCTTGTCTTTGTTGCTCTTTCAGGTTTCATGCTATGGAATATCCATGTTCAAAATTACTCCCTGACCCTTGTCCCCACCCCACCCCCACCCCCTTCTCCCCCACCCCCACAAAGGACTGAAAATCCTGCTGGGTGCTGTTCCTTGTTTGAGCTCTACAAAGCCATGGAAGACTGACAGAATCAGGCAGGCTAGATGTCTCTCTAGGTGGCTGGCCTGGCTTCTGCTTCCTCTGAAACCTATTACCAGTAAACTTTGTCCTTGGCCCTCTGTGCCAGTATCCATGTCCCCCAGTCCACTGATTGATCAGCCACAGTATTCCCAGACTGCACAGCAAGGAGTCAGGCTGATTCCGGGCTTGGGGAGGTGCTGATGGACACAGGACACGTGGCCACACAATGGAGACACACGACTGACCTCAGACACTTTTGGTAAAACTTCCCTGCTTCGGGGAGGCGGTAGAAGCAGTTCAGGAACTTCCCTGTTCCTCGTCCCCCAGCTCTTCACCCATCTGGAAGCTCCTCTGGCCCCTTGAACCAGGACAGCATCCAAGGCGTACAGAAGCCCCGGGTTTCCTTGTTTGCTTGTGTTCCATACAAAGAAAATCATCACTAGATGACCGGCGGACAGGGCAGCTGGGAATGAACTCTCAGAGGTCTGGGCAGTCTTCACAAGGAGGCCCCTCTGGGTGGAAGACATATTGAGGCTGTGGGTGAGGGAAGGAAGGTGTGTGAGAGGAATCGGAATTAAGTAAAAGGTTTGGGAACAGGAATTACAGAAGGAGCAAGTTGGGGCAAAAAGAGCAGGGTTTAAGTTTGGGGAGTTTTTGTGGGGTTTGTTGTTGTTGTTGTTGTTTTTCTTATATGCAAACTGTCGCTTTGGCTTAGTGTGAGTTCTTATCTGTCTATTAGCATGAGCTGTGGCCAACGGACTTAAACGTTCTAATTATTTATTATGCGGTCCCATAGGGGTCGCAGCCAGGGGCTCACAGCACTAGACTGACATGCGGTAGCTGCGTTGCCCCCTCCCAGCTCCGGAGTCCCGCAGACGCAGACTGTGCAGAGTTGATGCAGTGTCTGGAAGTTTGGAATATATTTTTCCCCAAACTCATCCCCCCAAAAGGTCGGTATATCTGGTCCTGTCAAGGTGACCCAGCTTTTTCGAACACCAAGCGAGGGGCTGCTGGGATCTGAGCTTGGTAGCCGCTGGACGCACTTTCTAGGAGTCCGAACAATCTAAAGATTGCAGCAGCCCCTATCCCCACCCCCTCCTCCAAAATGGTTCATAAAAGGGCGGGGTGGGGGCAATGGGCTGAAATCTGGCCACTCACGTCCATGGTTCTATTCACAAAACAGTTTCAAACTAAGTTAACCTCCGTAGGGTGTTTACCCCTCCCCTTCTAATTGTCCAGGTTCCTCCTCCCTCTCTCTGTCCCAGGCTGTTTTATGTCGCTCTGCGTTGTGCCAACTATTTTATCTTTATTCCTTCTCTTTCTCTGTCGCCATTCATTCCCTTTTTGTGTGTGTGGCTTCTGGGGCCGATGTGCGGCTCGTTACCACCCACTGCAAACTCGCTCCTGTCGCTGAGGTGTTTCTATACAAACTGGAGCGTCCAGTTGTCATATTAATTATTACACTGAGTAATGACTGAAATGGTCAAAATAAGGGGAGACTCAAGAGCGCTTTTTCCTGCTGCTCAAAGACGCAGCAAAAGAAGCCGTGCAACAAAGCGCTAATTGGTCCCCAGAAACAGTCTGACAAGGCATGGAAGATAGTCTTCACAGTGCCCCGTGATTGTGCGGGGGCGCTCTGAATGGACTCCACGCTTCTTTTCTAAACTCGCTTGCTGAGCAAAAAAATGGACCTCTGTTTGAATACTGCCCTGATCCTTGAATGCTATACCCAGCAGAGAAAAAAAATGCACCATTTATTGTAAGTTTTCTCCCCCTTCTCAAGCTATTCAGGGGTTCTCTGTGAAGAATCAGCTGGTTTTGTTTATGGTGAAAGACCTTGGCTTTGTTTTCATTCTTGGAGGAGGTGCTGAGGGGGAGGGAAGAAGAAGAACCATGTGCCTAGACAGAGCTGGGCGAGCCTACTGTAACAACAAAATAGAGTGTAACAAATCCTACAAAAGTTTAGAATGTATTGATTCTTTGGAGAGCTATATAGATTAACGACTTTCTTTATGCTTGCCCAAGGAAGGTATTTAATCATAATGTAAATGGGGCTTTAGAAAAAAAATAAAGAGTTAGCATTAGTTCTTCTTATTTGGAGAACTTCAAAAGACCCTGTGAGGGTGCCTGCAAATTACTCCGCCCCCACCTTTCTTCCTTATCCAAAAAGCCACAATAAAATATACTTGGTGCTTGTTTTGTTTTGTTTTTTTTTTTCTCCAACTTTTCTTTTTTAAGACATATTGAATAAGTGAATTGATTCATTAGAAGTCTGGAGTTCTTGATGCAGGTGCAAGCCGGGCTGTTGTGACCAAGATGCAGAACCAAGGCACAAGTGAGGTTCTGCACAAGTCTTCTGTCCTGAGGGCCCTTGCTGCCTCTGCTGCAGGCCCAGTGGTTTCCCAAGGCATCCTCAGAAAGGGGTGCCTAACGTGGAGAGTTTCTTTAGGGACTTACCTTTTCCCTGGGTAGGAGAGCATCTTCCCTTAGGATAGACCCCAGCATGGGGGTAGGGCAGCTTATCCTGCAGGAACGAGGCCCTGTGTTGTGCAACTGAGTCTATTTGCACCCTCTTTTCTCCTGAAGTTCAGGGATTCAAATTGATGACGGCACTAAAATCAGAGTCCAAGACTCAACTGCATTTTTCCCCTCTTTGCCCCTCATTTAAGATCCACTATACACACAACTTTATTTTTTTAAAAAAATAGTCAGGGGCTGGAGAGATGGCTCAGTGGTTAAGAGCATTGCCTGCTCTTCCAAAGGTCCTGAGTTCAATTCCTGGCAACCACATGGTTGCTCACAACCATCTGTAAAGAAGTCTGGTGCCCTCTTCTGGCCTGCAGACATGCACACAGACAGAATATTGTATACATAATAAATAAATAAATATTAAAAATATAGTCCATGGGAAACCTAGTTTAGCCATACACTAATCCCAGCACTTGGGAGGCAGGGGCAGAAGGATCTCTGAGTTTGAGGTCAGCCTGGTCTATAGAGCGAGTTCCAGGACAGCCAGGGCTACACAGAGGAACCTTGTCTCAAAACAACAACAACAACAAAAAAACCCCAACCAAACAAAAGGTAAAATTAAAACAAAATAAAACCTAGTTTAGTCTTTAGTATTGAATGTCCCACCCCAAAAATGTAGCATAAGTGGGAATTTTCCAAAGAGATGAGGCGTACCTCATCCCCACAGAGAGAGGTCACAGGGTTCTGAGCTGTATATGAACAAAAGTATCGCTTATCTGGCCTTCCATTGTTTCTGAAAATGAAGATGGTAGAGTCTCTAATAGGTAGGGCCTCTTGGGAGCTTCTAAGGTCCCTGGAGGCCTGAAGGAGACTGTGGCATGAGTTAGGGTGAGTTGGGGTTTCTATTGTTGTGATAAAATATCACAGCCAAAAGAAACTTAAGGAGGCAATATGTCTTTGTGGCTCACAGAGCCTGAGTCACAGTCCACAGAAGGAAGCCAAGGCAGGAATTCAAGGCAGGAACTGAAGAGGCCGTGGAGGAACACCGCTTACTGTCCTGCTGCCATGGCTTGCTCAGCCTGCTTTCTTCCCCCGCCCCTCCCCAGGATCACCTGCCCAGGGCTGCACCACTCAGTGGCCTGGGCCCTCCCATATCAATAATTAACCAAGCAAATGCCCTACAGACTTGTCTGCAGGCAATATGATGGCGGCCTCTTCTCAACTCACAGTTCCTCTTGCCAGATAGGTCTGGGTTTGTGCGAAGTTGACAAAACCAACCAGCACAATTGACCTGCTGTCAACTGGAGACACAAACACACTACTCGTTAAACCATAGCCTTTCCTTTCTTGTTCATCACCAAGATCTCCCACTGATAACACCGTATAAGCATAGTATAACTTTATAAGTTCCAGCCTTAAAATTTTCCATACTTTAAAAGCCCAAGTTTTCTTGAAAAAAACCTAACATCTTTTTATTTTTTATTTGGAGATTATACTTTAATGACAACAATTTTCCCTTCGCTTTCTTCCTCCTAAGCCCTTCCATATACCCTTTCCCATTCTTATTCAAATTTATAGCCTCTTTTTTTCATTAATTGTTATTGCATACAAATACAAATATGCTAACCTGTTCAGTCTGTAGTGCTACTTGTATGTATGTTTTCAGGGTTGGTCCTGCGGCACTGGACAGCCCAGTGTGCTCTTCCCTAAATACCTTTAGAAGTTCAAAGTCTCTCAACTGTGGACTCCTGTAAATAAAAAATAAGTTAAATAATTACTTGCTCCAAGAAAGAAGAATCTGGGCACTGCTATCCTAATCAAATCAGAGCAAAGCCAAACTTTAGTAAATATAAAATAGCTTAGTGTTCAACGTCTGGGACTCATTCATAATCTTCTGGTCTCCAAAGAGCCTGAGCTGCCCACTTCTCTTGTTCCGCCATACACAACACATGCAACCTGTGTCATAGGCTCAGGTGGATTCCACGCTACAGCTGCTGCTGTCCTGGACGGTGATATCATGCTACTGATATCGTCAACATGCCAGAGTCTCCACTGGAGGTGAGGCTGCACCTTCACCAAAGACTTCTCCTCAGAAACTCTGGCCCTGCTGTACAGTGCGAAACCATGACCTTAAAACCAGCACAGCCTGGGTGGCTCTTACGCATTACCATCTTTAGCTGCCAGCATAGTGAGCAGCCTTGGCTCCCTCTGGTCCCCAGTTTCCAAGTGCTGTCCTGTTCCTCGATGATGCTGGTCTCTTCTTAGCTGCAGCTGACTTCTAAGCTCCGGCTTTAGATGACCAACATGGATTGTCCTGGCAAAACAGAAGTTCACTTTAGTGTTTCTGGCCTCTTGTTCATCACAGCTGATATTTTAGCCCCAGCTGACTAGAGCCACAGATTCTTAATTCAGACTCATTCATGAATTGTCTTTGCTTCCCTGCAAAGTTTTACAAGCCAGGTCTCCGTCATCTCCATCTTCTCCAGCATCCCTGTCTTTCAAGCTCCCACAACAGGGCATGAAGCTATAAACACTCAATGACTTTTCAAGCCTGACGTTCCAAAGCCGTCCCTAAATCTTCCCAGAATAGTACAGGCAGGTCTGTCACAGCCCTGTAGTTGGGTTCCTATTGCCATGATAAAGACCGTGACCTAAAGCAACTAGGTAAGGAAAGGGTTATTTCATTTCACAGTTGCAGTTCATAATGGATGAAAGACAGACAGGGCTGCAACTCCAGGAAGTAAAGGAAGCAGAGGCCAGGAAGAAGCACTGCCTACAGGCTTGTTCCTAGTGGTTTTGCTCAGCCTCTTTTCTTATACAACCCAGGAGGATGTGCCCAGGGGTGGCAGCACCCACAGTGAGCTGGACTCTTCCACTCCACATCAGTCATTAATCAAAAAAATTCCCCCACAGACTTGTGAATTGACAATGTGATGGAGGCCTTTTCTCAATGAAGATTCTGCCTTCCCGGGGAAGTCTGAATGTGTCAAGTTGACAAAACAAACAAACAAACAACAGCAACCAACCAGCACTCTTCTCTTGCTCCCCTTTCCCCTGGCCATACAGGAGTAGTTTTGCCATTCTATGCATTTCAGTATGATACGCCATTTCACACTGGCTCAGAACAAAGGGGCTGATTGATCACAGACTGAGACCTCTAAAACTGTGAGCTTACACAAACCTTTCCTGTTGGAGGAGCATCTCGGGCATTTTGTAGCTGTGACCAGAAGATGACCTACATACTCTCTCACAACTCACGTCCTAGATGGGTGTCTAGGATTCCAGTCTCTGCTTCTGTGGGCAGGGGAGGGGCACAGGTGAGGGAGCTGGACTCCCAGAGGTCAATAAGCCGGCTATGGTAGAGCCTATGGGAAGGATTGCAGAATTGGTGTGGTCACATCCTGTGCTCCTCCAAACCTCTTCTCTACAAAGAGATAGTCAAGGTAAGATGTGGGATTCAGTTAGGAAGTCGGCCATTCTTTCTGCACGTGGTTACCACTATTCCACCAAGAACACTTAATTAGCCAGGCATGTGTAGGACATCTGTCTGGAACATCCTTGTGGACCCTATGAAGCAATTATCCTGACCGGAAGTTGTGACCAAAGCTCAAAATCTCAGTCCTGGGAAAGCTAAGGGAGGAAGAGCTCAAGGCTTTGGCTATGTAGTGAGACACTGAAATAAACGGCTCCAATAATAACTAAAATAATAATAACCACAATAACTAGAAGCCATTATCCTGGTACTTCACCATAGACATTACTGCACTCCAGACCTTGATCATCAACCCAGAGGACTTCCGGACAAATCCACCAGAGGACTGCCAAAGTCTTGGTTCTGCCTATGTAGACGCGACCAGAGACCAGCCCAGGGTGTACCAGAGCAGTCTGAGACCTTTGCCTGCAGTGCTTGAGGTTTCTAAGCTGGACTTGGTTCGGACAGAGAGTGCCAGGCCTAAGCCCAGGAAGGGCGCCTGGGCAGGCACTGTCCCAGCAGCAGGGTGACGCCGCCGCAGGCGCCTCCCCCTCTCTCGCGGTGCCAGCACACGGCCCCAGCGGGCTCTGCTCCCAGTCGCCTGCCACCGACCCGCCAGGCACACGCCTGGGGCGGGTTGAAGGCTGCGCCAAGGCCTCCGCAGGCGGCTGCAGCAGACCGGGACAAGGAAGGAAACCTTTCCGTTTGCCCAAACTCAGTCACCTTCGATTCCCGGCAGCCGCCAGCGGTTTGGGATATCCCGGAGCGCTCTCCTTTCGCAGCTAGTCTAGAAAGCATCTTCTGAGGAGTGGCAGGTGTTACAGAGAACCTGTATATTAAACCACCTCTCTCTCTGTGTGTCTCTGTCTGTCTGTCTGTCTGTCTGTCTCTCTCTCTCTGTCTCACACACACACACACCGCTTTTTAAAAGCTGAGTGATATCTCACTGTGTAGTTCAAGCTAGCCTCCAACTTAGGATTCTCCTGCCTCAGCTTCTTAGCGCCAGTTCGCGTCCTCTACCCTCTCCACTCTTGCCGAGTTGGGTCCAGCACATCCTATGCTTGAAGCTGGATAGAATGGCAGCGTCCACTTAATGCACCCGTACAGAAGCAAAGGCGACTCAGAGAGGGTAGCACTGACAGGACCCGAGTTCTCAAGCAGCCACCAATTCGTCACTCACTGTCTGCAGGGTCTCTCTCTCCCCTTCCATCTTTCTAAACCTAATTGCAAGTCTGTTTTTCATTGTTTAGGGCAGTCAAATAATCCTCCAGAAAACCTGGGTAGAGAAGAAAAAGGAAAAAAAAACAGAACCCCAGTTCCCCACCTGTGTGAGGTTCCTTTGCTACTTTTTCCCTAAATCCTTCCGTGCATTTTCTTCCAAGTTCTCAGTAGACTCCAAAGACACTTTCTCTCTAGACTTTCCACCTAGGCACCCCAAGTCCCAGAGCCATTTACCCTTTTTAAAAAGAAGAAGGTCCCCATTTCTAGAGCCACCCCCTGGCGCCCCGAGTCACCGCCCCGAGCGCGCAGCCTGTTTATTCAGCCGGGAGTCCGGCACGCGCCAGGCGCACGCACTGCAACAACAAACCCGGCTGAATGGAGAGTTTGCAAGGAGCGGGCGCGGGCAACCGGAGGGGGGGG
>NC_022024.1:33590559-33611193 GCF_000317375.1 Microtus ochrogaster
GCCCGCAGCAGCAGTGGGGAGTGGGGGGCGAGGCGGGGCCAGGGCTGCGCGTGGGGCTGGGTGTCCCATTGAAAAGGCGGCCGCACCACAGCCGCCCAACACTCTCTCACTTCTGGCCAGGGAACGTGGACGGCGTACCGGCTGGGAGCAGATCAGGGAGGGCGAATTGGGGGCGAAAGAGGAATTAGAAAGAAAGGGGGTTAACCAAATAATCCCAGAACCAGGCTCGACCCAGGCTGGAGCCAGGGAGACCGGGCGCAAGAGAGCGCAGCACCGCAGCGGCACGACCCGGCAGAGCGCGCTCAGCACTGACTTTTGCTGCAGCCTTCCCTTTCCCCTTTTCTTTTAATACCGAGAAGGCGCCGGCGGCGGCCGCACACGCGAGCGCCACGCGAGGCTCCCGAAGCCAACCGCGGCGGGAGGAGGGGAGGGAGGAGGCGGCGCAGAGGGAAGACGATCGCCTAGGCACCTTCCTCCGCCGCAGCTGGAGAACTCCACGGCCTTCTGCGCGTTTCTTCTCTTTTAACTTTCCTCCGGGGCCCGTTTCTCCTTTCTCCTTTTCTTCACCCCCTCTGATCGTGCCTCCGAGCCCCGCGTCCCCCTAGAGCTCCGCGTCCCCCCACGCGCACTCCTCGCACTCCTCTCTCGCTCTTCCCCGCTACTCTTTGACCGGGCATGGAGAGCTCTGGCAAGATGGAGAGCGGAGCCGGCCAGCAGCCGCAGCCCCCGCAGCCCTTTCTGCCGCCTGCCGCCTGCTTCTTTGCTACGGCGGCGGCGGCGGCTGCGGCAGCAGCAGCAGCGCAAAGCGTGCAGCAGCAGCAGCAACCGCAGCCGCAGCAGGCGCCGCAGCTGAGCCCAGTGGCCGATGGCCAGCCCTCAGGGGGCGGTCACAAGTCAGCGGCCAAGCAGGTCAAGCGCCAGCGCTCGTCCTCTCCGGAACTGATGCGCTGCAAACGCCGGCTCAACTTCAGCGGCTTTGGCTACAGCCTGCCACAGCAGCAGCCGGCCGCAGTGGCGCGCCGCAACGAGCGTGAGCGCAACCGGGTCAAGCTGGTCAACCTGGGCTTTGCCACCCTCCGGGAGCACGTCCCCAACGGAGCGGCCAACAAGAAGATGAGCAAGGTGGAGACGCTGCGCTCGGCTGTCGAGTACATCCGCGCTCTGCAGCAGCTGCTGGACGAGCACGACGCGGTGAGCGCCGCCTTCCAGGCGGGCGTCCTTTCGCCCACCATCTCCCCCAACTACTCCAACGACATGAACTCTATGGCGGGTTCTCCGGTCTCATCCTACTCCTCAGACGAGGGATCTTATGACCCTCTCAGCCCAGAGGAACAGGAGCTGCTGGACTTCACCAACTGGTTCTGAGGAGCTGCCGACCCCTGCTGGGGATGGACTTTGGAAGTAGGTACGTTTCATTTGGAATTGGGCAGGGACTTCCTCGCCTGGGCCCCTTTCCTCCTTTTTGAGGGTCTATGGAGGGTAGAGGTTGTCTCCAGGAACAGGGAGGGGTTATTGTTGTTGTTAGTGTGTCTGTTCCAAATCCTACTTTGTTGGCCTCAGTATTGACCCCCCCAAAAGTGGCTTTGCCCAAGTTTCCAAGGGATGGAGGGCAGAGATGAGGATCAGAGACCCTGGGGACTGAGTCCTGGAACTTGTCCAAAGAGATGTTTTACCTGACAGATCTCCCCCCTCCCCCCCCCAGGCCTTCACATCTTCTTTTGCTGCCCTCCAAATTCACAGTCACCTCTCTTGTTTCTGTTACAGGGTGACGGCAGATCCTGCATCTTTAGTGTGTCTCGCCAAGGACATTGAGAGTGAGGAAGAAACAAATGAAGAAGAAAACAAACAAACCAGAAGGACGACCTCCAGGGGCAACGTGACTATGATGCCTTGTTCTCAGCAAACAGGGTTGGGCTGCAAACAGCACCTCTGCACTCCAGCCCTTCTCTGAGACGAATGAGTGACTGGTAGCTGAACCTAAGCCCAAGTCACAGCTGGTGTGCAAAAGCAGTGGCTTCCTTTCCTAAAGCAAGAGAGCCACTCGCTCTTCAGTAAAGCCCAGCCACTAACAGGCAGGGTTGAAAGCACTTGCCAGTGCCTTCACCTCTCGCCCTCTGCCCTCTGCCCAAACCAAGTCCTAGCCCTTTGGACTGGGTTGATGTCTTTCCTTAGTAAGCCCCATCCCAGTGAGCTGTGGGCATTCTTGGACACCCTTCCCCTATCCTGGTGGCCTCCTCCCCAAGCCCTAATTCTCTCTCCCACTGTCTTTGCTTCTGTTTTCATCATAGAATGCTTCCAATCTTTGTGAATTTTTTTATTATAAGAAAAAAAATCTATTTGTATCTATCCTAACCAGTTTGGGGATATATTAAGATATTTTTGTACATAAGAAAGAGAGAGAAAATTTATAGAAGTTTTGTACAAATGGTTTAAAATGTGTATATCTTGATACTTTAACATGTAATGCAATTACCTCTGCATACTTTGTAGCCCATCTTACAACTGCCATTCCCCCCTTGTGGTTTCGTAGGGAACTCCCTTCCTAGGTGAGATTTAAGTGCCACCAGAATGACTTCAGCACCGATGTGTCTTACTTCCTAGAAACGTTGTTAATGTATTAATGATGTTATTAAAAAAACTGTTCAAGAAGAACAAAGTTCATGCAGCTACTGTCCAAACGCAAAGTGGCGGCCAGTTGGTTTCCATGGGTTGCCTTTTGGAAATTTCTACCACTGCCTTTTTTTTCCCCTTACTGTTTTATTACAAACTTACAAAAACGTGTATAACCCTGTTTTATACAAGCTAGTTTTGTAATAAAACTTTTTTCCTTTTTTATATAAAAAAAAAAGAGCGAGAGAGAGAAAATGACCAGCTGCCTCTACGTCTTCTTTGGCTCTGATGCTCCTGGCTAAGCTATGGAAATACTCAAAGGGAGGGAGGGTGGTTGGTGCCAAGGGTGCTCAGTTGCAGAGAGGAGGGGGATAAGTGGTCCAGCCAGTCCCACTCCAGCGGTAACTTGGTGATGGCTGTGTGTGGGGTCCTCTGTTATTCACCGTGCATATAGACAACTTCCAGGAAAATCAATGGCAATTCATAGTTGCGTCACCCCACCACAGACTATGCATTAAAAAAAGTCCCCAAAACAGTCACCTGGGAAGGGACACTCCTCCTTCCCCTCCCCCACTCGCGGCCCATTTGAGGTTATCCCCCACAGGGAGGTGGAAGGTTGGGTGTTTGGAAGGATAGTGCTGAAAGTTGGGATGGGGGTGGGGGGGTCCCCTCTCCACAAACAAACTTGAGGGGCGGAGTGGAATCCTCTGCACTTACTTCTAGGCACGCATTCCCCCCCCCCACCCAATTTCTAGGTATTTTTCTCCAATATATACACTTTGCAGCCTGTGTTGAGGCAAAAGCCCCATAGGATACAAATTCCCTGCAGACAGAATTAGACTTGAGTATGTAAATGGAGTACAAATGCGTGGTCGCTTTGAGACTCCGGCCTATCTAAGGCTGTGACTCTATCCCCGTAGCGTGAGCAGCGTGTAAAAGTACCCAATTACCAAGATTCAAAAAGAAATTGGTGGGGTTTTGGCTGGCTCGCTTCTTGTCAGTTACCAAGGACGTGCTCAGAATCCTACTCGACCTCGAGCAGGCTCCTTGCTCGCTGCCTGTATCACTTGCAGATTCAGTTTGCGTTGTCTCCAGCCAAGCGGAAAACCAGGCGCAAAATGCATCTTACAAAACCCAACAAAGAGCGGGGAGCAGGCGCGTCTTCCAGAGTTAAAAATCTAGCCCGTGTTGGTATATCTATACCATTTAGGGGCACAGAATAACCATTTTTGAAAGCCGCTATGCGTGGAGCATGCCACAGCGTCTGATGTCATTTTACTAAATGACCCTCTATAGAATGCACACGGAGGCTTCAGTCCCTTTCATAGAGATGGGCGTAATTAAGGGGAAAAAAAATCAGTAAATTCCCCATCGCCATAAATAATCGGACTTTCTGCCAGCAGTGGGCCAATTTAGAGCTTACTTGGGGAAGCAATGCTTCTGTAGTACTGGCTTTGTTTTTGTGTTGTTTGGGAGACCAGAACTAGGCGCTCCCCTCTGCCCCCACCGTACCCCCACCCCCACCCCCATCCTCTTTCCATTTGATTTAGCTGCCTAAGGTATGCAGAGAAAGTGTTGCGAGTCATTTATGGCTATGAATGTAACATTAGTATAAATGTTGCAACTCCTACCAAAGAGATTTTTTTTTTCTTCTTTTGCCTGCAAGGACAGGTGTTCTTTTTTACCCTCTTCAGAATGACAAATACTCCGCTAAACTCTGGGTAAAGTTAGCGGCTTGTTTGCCACAATGTGAGGGCGAACTCCGAAAATTCACAACACACACACACACACACACACACACACACACACACAATTTTGCCAAAGCTAGGAATGGGCACAATCTCATTACATCTGCTCTAATCGCTTAGCAACACAAAGCCGGGGCTTGTGCGGGGAAGGGAAGCCATTCACAGCGCTCTGACAGGCCGCATTCAGCCAGCATTAGTCAGCTCCATAAATCACCGCTGCCCATTGGCTGCGCGGCGGGCTTAGGGCTGTCAGCGAAATACAAAATGTAGACCCCAGAGGCCAGCAATCGCGTACCCTCCGCCCCATTTTAAGCCTTCCCGGAGGGGGGGGGCTCTCTGGGGAAGACTTGGTTTGCATTATTGACTGAAAGATCTTACCTATTCCTAAACAGCCTTGGACACCAAGACCACTAGTTAAGGCTGGAAACTGACCTGAAATAGACAGGGAGGGGGGAGGCTAAGGGGTGTAGTAGGGTGAGAGAGAGGAAAGGAGGGAGGGAAGGAGGGAGGGAGGGAGGGAAAGGGATGAGGGGGGAATTGATTGAGTAACTACTCCTCAGCCTGGTGTAGCTACTGGGCCACATGCCTTACCTCCCAAATTCCCAAATTCTGTCTTTCAACTCAGGGAGTGGAAATCTCTGTATGGGAAACTACCAGGTAGATCCATCAGGCAGTGAATATATACTGTCTTCTACCTAGACCGTCAAAGGACAGGAGGGCTGGCATGGGCAGGGCTGACGCGGCAGTGGGGTGGGGGGCATGCATCTCCACTAGACCTTGTGCAGGGTGGGAAGGAACAACCTGATTCCTTGGTGTCCACAGCAGGTCCACTAAAGGGATCTAGTAAATGTCCTTATGGTGGAAATTGCATGCCCCGTGTAGCTAACTATTCCTGACTGCCTCTTCCCATCTAAAGGGCTAATCAATATGTCTGAATCACAGCCCATGCTGGATTTGCACCAACAACCCACACAGAATGATTTCTCAGAGTCAAAGCAGGTCAAAGGTGACTTTTCTTAGAAACCCCAGCTGGCATCACTCTCCGAGACACATTCCCAGATCACCCCATCTTTCCACCTGTCAGCCACATTCTCTCTCTCATCTCCCCTTCCTTTTCTTCCTAGGACTTAACCACGGTTGTGAAAATTATGTATATGTGCTTCTTAGACTGTTGTAGCTTGCCATGGATGCAGCTGTGAGCTCAGTGCATGCCTAAGAACAGAGACTTCACCTGACGAGTTCATTAGCACCTCCTTGGTGCCTGAACACAGTGGTTTAGAGAATCTGGGTGGTCTGTGGTGTTCCAATGATCCACGGCTGTCACCTTTCACACCCAGGTTCGTTCTCTGTCTTTTTCTGCCCATGTGGCTCAGCAAGCTAACACAGAACCCGTCGCCAGAGATCTGTCGCTCTTCGATGGGGAAAGGCATGAGAAGAAGGCGACAGAGTAGGAGCGGAGATGGGTTGGGGTATCCCTAATCCTCTTATTCACATGCTCTGGAAGTGGATGTTCCTGATCTAAGACCACAGCTTGTCAGGGGGTTTTGTTTGTTTGTTTTGTTTTGTTTTCCTTTGTTGTTGGTTTTTTTTTTTTTTTGGTTTGTTTTTGAGACAGGGTTTCTCTGTAGCTTTAGAGCCTGTCCTGGAACTAGCTCTTGTAGACCAGGCTGGCCTCGAACTCACAAAGATCCCCCCTGCCTCTGCCTCCCGAGTGCTGGGATTAAAGTTTCTGATGCTCAATAAGAAGCCTTCCCCTTGCAGGCTCAGAGGTGAGGAACAGCAGCTGCCTGTAGTTACTACTCTCTGCTGTCCAGGTGCCGCCTCTCTGGGCTCCCTTGCCCTCACCCCTGTGTATTCCTGCCTGATCTCCTTTGCCCCTTTAAGGAAGAATAGTTATTGGTTGGTTTCTTCTGCTGCCCCAACCGCTTCTTAACCACCATGCTTCTGAATCTACTGGATAGATTGCTTTTTGTGAGATCTTTCAGGGTTCAAGTAAGAGACTGTCTAAGGTTGACATGTACTCTCTTCAACACCATCTCTGGAAGAACCACTCCATCTTTTGGACCAGCAACGACTTACCTCAAAGTCTGAAAAAGAAGTTAGTTATACGTTTCATGACAGTGGAGTATAAGTATAATAATAGCTTTGACAGGAATCGATACCAACTCAGAGCTGCCACGGGTGTTTTCAACTGCCTCCTTCCCCTGTGATGGTTTTGAACCGGGTACCAGAGGTGGTGCTGGGACATACAGGTAAGGTAAGCAAAGACTGAGGTAGTAGGGGCCACCCACATCCCCACTTAAAAGGGGATGGGCGATGATGGCATTGAGTTAACATTTGTAGGTCTTCGTTGTCATTATTTGAATCGTCAATAAATGCACTCTACGAAGCATGTCTTATTCAACTTAACAAAAAACAAAACAAAACGAAGGATGCTTCTCTCATATGCTGAAGCTAGTGATCGCGTGTTTCTCTTTTATTATTGCATTGAAGCCTCTGAACTTCCCTCCACTCTTGGGCCGAGAAGCGACTGTTTTCAGATTTCTCCCAGAAATCCTAGGTTACAGAAGCAGAAGGAGGGAAGAAAATGGATTTCCTGATACTAACGTTCCTGCCTCGCTGCGTGTGAGCCTGGCTTGGCTCTAGCGCGGGTCCAAGTTATATGCGTTCTTCCTTTGTATGCAAGATTAGGTTGTTACAAAAGAGGGTGTGTAGGTTAATGGCAGGAAGCAAGTTGCAGTGTGCAGCGCTAGCCCTGAGCGCGTGTCGGGCTTAATGATTTATTCAAGCTGCAGCGCATCCGGGAGTTGATTGGCTGCAGGCATGCGTCCGCTGTCAGCTGCCTGCGCCGGGACTTGCGGGGCTACCTGATCCAGAGAGAGTGGGCAAGGGAGGTGGGGGTCAGGTGAAGGGAGGGCAGACTGGGGACCAGCTCACAGGGGAAGAAAGAAGAGGAATAGGTAGGAGGTGCGACCCAGATCAAAGGAGTTGGAGGAAGGGAGGCATTGCGGAGAGGGAAAGGAAAAGGAGAGGTAGGAGGGAAGGAAGGAGAGAAGAAGGAGGAGAGAGGGAGAGAGGAGGGGGGAGAGAGAAATGAAGAAGGGCCACTGAGAATGAAGGCTAGAGGTTGCCGAGCCCAGTGGGACGCGCTCCCAGAACCTCCGGCAGCGCGCGCCCCTCTGCAGGCGGCCAGGCTCTCACAAAGCGGCCTTTGATGCGGTGGCTAGCGAGGCTATTTTGGGGATGAGTTGGGGGGGAAAGCCACCAACCCACGCTTCTCTAAGTGAGTCACTTTCTATTAAGTGCCACGTAGAAGGTTTGGGCCCTAAGTCTGGGCTGTCCGGAGCCGGATGTAGACGCAGGAGACAAAAGCTCCCCACCTGCCCGAAACAAGGGCACTTAATGACCATCTCCCTTACTCCCTTACTCCGGTCCCTGCCGGGAGACCTAGCCCCAACGCCACACCCCACAGGACCGGGGACCCTTCTGCTCGGTGGCCCCAGCGCCTAAGCACTTCAGCTGCACGGTGCAGGAGCCGCCCTTGTTATCGAACCCACCCTTTTCTCCCTCCACTCCCCATTCACCTACACCCCCCCTCTCCCACGCACCATTTCCGGTGTAAAGTCTCAGCAGCAAAATCAAACATTTCTACACTGGAGCTGTTTCATCCAATAAGCCCCGTTGGAAGAAGGAGGGGAGGAGTGTGGGGAGGAAGAGAGAGCAAAGGAAGATGGCGGCAGAAAACCATGGCTCTTGGGACTCCAATGGGAAAATCAGATCAGCCCACTGTGTGCACTGGCAGAGATAGAGTTGTTGAGAGTGGAGAGGCCGCAGACCGAAGGGTGGCCTCAGTGTGTGTGGGGGGGAAGGGGGTGGAAGGCTGGGAATTCTGTCAACAACCTCCCCTATCCAGAAGATCCAGACAGAAGTAAAGGCGGCGTGCTCCCTCCCCTCACAGAGTCCACACAGCTCGGGCCTCCCCTGGCTATCTTTCTTTACTAGAAAAACAGTCTGTCTCCATTGTCCAGGTGCCAGCAGAGCCTTTGGCAAAAAGAGAGGCCGGCCAGCCCTCTGATCAAACTCAAAGGTTAGTTAAAAGACAAAACCAGCTGAAAAGTCTTCATGAATAACCCTGAGCCAACCCCCACCCCCCAGCTCGCTTGCTCCCCAGCTCAGGGTAGGGCGAGCCCGGCGCAGTGCCCCATCGCTTCCTCATGCTGCTCGCCCAAGTCAGGATTTCACAGAAAGCCCCAGAAGAAAAGCTCCCACAATTAGAGGTCGCCTGTCAGAAAACATTAATGCCTTCCTCTCCTGGCCTGTCAGGCAATGCTGCACAGACAAACCGCCATAGCGAATTGGCCCTCCACCCCTTGAAGTCGCCAGCCAAAGGAGCAAGGATTTGCAAGGCAAAGGAGCTGGGGGTCCTGAGAGTGTTGTTTCTGTTAAGAGTCTAGGCGCACAGAGATGCGCCCAGTGTCCACTTTCTCACTTTATGTTCAAGGTGCCACATAGATTTTCTTGCAAGTAGACAGCTCTTGTCCACCAAGGCTGTGAAGTAGAACCTTTTTGTTTGTTTGTTTTATAAGGGAAAGGTTAAATATTTATACACAACTATATTCTTTTGTTTTGTTCATCCCCACCCCTTGAGACAGGGTTTCTCACTCTATATCTACCTACCTATCTGTCTGTCTGTCCTATGAACTCTTTATGTCTATCCTTGAACTCTTTATGTAGACCAGGCTGGCTTTGAACTCACAGAAATCTGCCTGCTTCTGCGCCATAAAGCTAGGATTAAATGTGTGGACTGCCATGTCTGGCAATGGCTGTATTCTCCAGGCGTCGTCTTATTTTGTTTATGATTGGAGCAGTCCCTTAAAATGATAGATTGTTCTAGCATCTAGTATATATGATAGTTACCTTCTAGGTGAAGAACAGTGTGCCAGTGAGCACTGTGACTTACCTATGGCCACACACACTGTGACAGAGACTGACTTTGAGCTCAGGTTTACCTAACTCTAAATTCTATAGACTGTGACAGGCACGTGTGTGCTTCTGAAGGCACGACCTATCCACAAGCACCAGTTCACTGTGTGATGTTTTAGTTTCTCGACATCTGGGTCTATCTCAAGTTTTTTCTCTCTCCTCTTTCTCTTTTCTCTCATCTTTGCCTTTCAGATTCACAACTATCACCTCATGGACTACTGGCCAAAGTTAAGGATGGACAGGATAAAGGGAGAGGGTACTTTATGCAAATATGTCTTCGGAATATTCTCAGGGTTACAGTAATGCTTGACATTCAGGTTGACCTAATGAGCAACATCCTGGCCTCTCCCACACAAGCATCTTACCTAGGACAGCTCAAGTGGACACCAGAGAGCTCGCAGAGACATGCCAATCATGGGCCACACAAATTAGTAGTGAGTTCTTTGCATTCAAAACCCATGGAAAAAAACACAATGACCAGACCAATTGTTCTAGATCTGGGCAGACTAAGCTGGGGTCAGCTCAGCTCCAGGGCCCAAAACTCACTCATACCTCCACTTCTCAGAGAAATGCCCACTCCTTGGAAATGCTATCCCTTGGAAGCAGTTGAAACACACACCATGCTTCTCTCATCCACCTCCTCCTGCTGCTGTAAAGGAGAAGATGCTGACTTAAGTCCATTTCCACAGCCTAGGCAATGCCACCCTGCTTCACTGGGCACATAAATTAGGGACATTTGCCGGGTGACATCTAAGTAGAGTATCTATTCCCATGAGTGGCTCATTTGTTACCAGAGATCACCTAAAAAATGACAACAAATTTGCTAATTCTGGGCACTTGCTTATGAGGAAAAGAAAAATCAGACAAGTTCAACACAGAGACAGCAGACAGTATTTTTGCAGATAATTTTTTGTATTGCTAAATATACGAAGCTAGTTGAAACCTTTGAAATATTGGTTCACATAATTAATTATTTACATGCTCTCAAAATTATATGTAATTGCAAAGAATTTTTATGACTATAGTTTTGATTATTTAAAACAATTTTTAAACTTAAATATGTTTTGATCATATTCTTCCCTGTCACTAATTCCTTCCAGTTCTGCTCTGCCTCCCTACAACCCAACTTTCAGTTCCTTCTCAAAAAAAACAAATAAAACCCCAATATAACAACAGAACCCCCACCAAACAAAGAAATCAAAACACTCACCTCCAAAAAAAAAAAAAAAGTCCCAACCGAACTGCAACCAAATAAATGCACACAAAAAACTGTGTAGTCCGTTATATATTGGTCAACTACTCTTGCCGCTATGGCCTGTTCTGGAGTGGTTGATACTCCTACTGTCGCTCGACTGGAGAAGATGAATCATCCCTCAGCAAGTGTAAGTCAGTTGTTAACTATTATCTCAGCTACGCTTTCATTGATTCATTCATCCAGTTTTTAAAATATAAAAGATAAAATACGACAAAAACTACCATATCAAAGTTGGACAAAACAAACCGACAGAGGGAAAAAGAGCCCAAGAGACGGCAAATGAATCAGAGACCCACTCCTTTGCACACTTAGAAACCACGTGGGAACACTCAACTGGAAGCCACGTAAGCATGCAGAGGACCTGTTGCAGATCCGTGCAAGCCCTGTGCGTATGGCTTCAGTCGTTGTGAGTGCATGTGAGTTTTGCACATGTGGATTTGAAGGACCCTGTTTTCTTGATGTCCTCCATCCCGCCCTGGCTCTTAGACTCTGGTTCCTCTTCTGCCAGGTTCCCTGAGCTCTAATGGGATTTGATGGATACATCTCACTGAAGGCTGTGTGTTCCAAGGTCTCTTATTCTCTGTGTCATGTCTGCCTGTGGGTCTCTATCTTTGTCCCCACCAGCTACAGGAGGAAGCTTCTCTGATAATGGTTGGTAATCCCATAATTTTTATTACATCTATTTTGTGGGTATATGTGGACCTAGACATGCCACAATGTGACCTCAGAGGACAGTGTGCTATATCCTTTCCTTCCACCATGTGGGGCCTGGGGCTCAAATTCAGGTTCCTGGGCTCAGCTGCAAATGCCTTTACCTATTGAGCCATCTTGCAGGCCCTGCATTCCAACTTTTAAAATGATGCAGACTCAGGCTTACCAACCTGGGAACATATCTGTGATAGATAATGATCCATAAGGACAAAGAACACAGCCATTCCCTGATGAAAACAGCTAACGTGTGATGAAATATTTCATATAGCAACATTGGATCTATCACTTTTATAATATAAATGTTCATTGATTCTATTATTAAATCCACAGATTAATACACCACACTGACCCCATCCCTCTCAGTTGGCTTGGTAAGACAAAAATTCACATTCCGGTGATCATATTTTTTGTGAACCTTTTGCTTTCTATATGTCACTTTCCATGGTGATTGAATGTGGGGTGACATTTTAGCCCTCCCCCCCGTCTATTTCTTTGCAAAAGCTTCTTTCTTTTCCTCTTTTGCTATGTCCAACACATGAACCAATGGAAACGTTTTATTACCCGTTTTGCATGTACACAATTCTTCCCTCAGGACAAATCGATAGAAGGAAAACTGCACTGGATTTATTTTCTCCCGTGGAGTTCAGAAGGTTGAATCAATTATGATTTCATCAGCAGTGAATCAACTTCCATGCAAATTGTTGCATATTGCCGCCCTTTACACAAACGATGTTGCCAGCTGGCGTTGGTTAATTACAAGAAGCAATTGTGTCCAATGTACAATATGTATTTGTGTGAGAATGTGCCTATGTGATACAGAAGTTTCAACATGCAACAAAATACCAAACCAGTACAAGAAATGTGATAAACAGTGGAAAGAGTCTTCTGATTCTCTTATTCAGCTTGTCTGACTTCACTAGGGACACTGAAGTTGGGGTCATATTTACTTCTATTAGCGAATGGGATGAGAGGTTTGCTTAACATTTCTGAGGCTCAAACAATAAAATGGCTTTGATAGAAATCAGTGCATGGGCGGCCATTCATTATGACCTTTGTGGGGGGGGGGGAGAAGAGTACCAAACAGTTAACTCTAGAAATGACAGCGTTGAGTAATTGAGAAAAGCTACCTATCCCATAACTGTTATACATGTATTCCATAAGTTTCTTTCTCCAAGTTACTTGGGTTGACCATCCCTGATGGTCATCCACAGGAGCTGAATGGAGAGAATTGCTTTGGATTTTGATTCCCCTAGTGTTTCCCCGCTCCCCAACCCCCAGCTTCTTCCCATTCAAGTTGACCTCCTAGCCCTACCCCCCACATGCTGCTAGCCTGGAGAAGAAAGCCATTTCCATTGGCCTTGGCTGCCTGGGGAGATCTATATTACTCCTGGGAAGACAAGAGCTGTCCCCCATCTTGGGAGAGTGTGAAATTCGGTTTTGATTGCAAAGGGAAGCCATTTCAACAGGATTACACCGTGACCATGTAGATTCAACTCGGCCATATGGCCTGGGGATGAGCCTTCCTACTGTCAGGTAACAGAACATTGCTAATGACGTGGTGGTGACATTTTCCAATGAAAAATAAAGCCACCTGGACAGGAATAAAGGAGGCCAAAAATAATAATAAAATGATGAGACCCTGGTAAGGATTAGCAGGGCCCTTTTTTCTGTTGGCTTTGAAAAGAGGCGATTTGTTTAATTCATAAGAAAACCAACGAGAATGATGTTAATAAAGAGACTTCTGCCTGCTTGCCATGGGAGAACAGCATTTTCTATTTTTGTCAAAGACACCTAGTGTTGACCTGAAAAGGTTGCTTAGCCTTGCAGTGACCTCATTTTCTTCACCCCTTAAGAGGATGCATAAACACACTCCACAAAGCTGTCAAAAAAAAATTGACTGGTGAACTTATAACAGCTGGACAAATAGGGAAAGGCAGACTTAAAAAAATTAGTCATAAGAAAGAGAAACTCTGGTCTTTAAGTAAAAAATAACTTTGCTTACTTTACAAATTTATTGAAAATACTAAATCTAAGGAAGGAATATGGGCCTTAAGAAATGAGGTACAAGGCAGCCCAAACTAGTCAGATCCGGTTACAGTCTTTGCTGCCGCTAGATACCCAGGTGTGCGGGAACACTCGCCCCAGGACGAGGCACTGGCTGTTAATAGTGGCTGTTAATAGTGTCACCATCCCCAACCTGGATGGTTGCCATAGCCCCTGCAGGTCATCACAACAATGGGTTCTCCTCATCCCTGCTTCTTTGCCCCCCTTGCCTTCATGTCCACACACAGGCAGGGTTGGGTATCATTGCTGGTTAAAGTATAGGTGTAAGGGAGGTGGGAAAAATGGATACCTGACCTTTGCTGATATCCAAGGAAGGTTACTTAGATGCTGGCCAGCCAACACCAAAGCAGTCAGCAGTAACAGGTCTTTCTATTTTCTTATTCCTAGGATTTCTAAAGGTCTTAATCCAACCCTTGTCAACTGGCTAGTTGGCTCTGAATGCTCATTGCAAGAACACGCCTAACCTGCTTTTCAAATCTTATTGTGTATTGCCGTCCATGTAACATTTTCACCCAGAAACCCAAGACATTTGTCAATTTTCTCCATCCATTTCCCAGTAAACATCAAGTCCAAAGGCTTTTGTGTGATGTTTCAAAATTCTAGAAACCAGAGAAAATAGTCAAGTTATTGATTATACTCTTACCTAGGTTAAGGATTACAGACGTTAGGTTTTATATTTAGAGATATCTGTCAGTGAAGGTATCTAGAATTTGAAGCATGTAATTTGAAGTACAATGAATGTATTGCTTGAAAATAATCTATTTCTCTGTTTCTGGGCATTTTTAGGTCATTTACACTCAGCTCCTGCACTCTGAACCCCACTACTTCCGCTTTTGTTCAGGGAGTGATCACTTCGTACTTAGTGTCCCCATAGTGACTAGTGTCACCGTCCCATCTACCTTTTATCCTGTGGCCACTTTAAAAATAGCGTACAGACTGCACTGCCAAAGTGAGGCCATAGATTATGGTAGCTCTTGTTTTAGTCACTTTGACGGTTTCTTCATTGGCCACGATGTCTCTGCTTTGCTCGGCCTATGACTGTTTATGGCTGGCGATCATGGAGGGGGCTGTAGACAGCACCTCTCAGTCAGTAGAGCGAAAATTCTTTGTGCTTGGGTGCCATGTTGGTCTAGTCAGCGCTGCCCTGCTAGAGGATGCCCTCCATGATCGCCAGCCATTTTGACAGGCCTTTGACTCGAGACATAGCCAACATTTTGTTTCTTCTCCTCCTTGTCTGTTTGCATAGAAATACTCTGTGTGGATTCGGTGTCTCAATGGTATTTTCTCCCAGAAGTCTTCCTCGATTTCATCTTCCTCATGCTCACGTGTGCTCTATTGTCATGGATGCCTCCTTCCATGATATTTGCCTAACTTCTTCATAGCTCTTCCTTCTTTTTTGCTCCAGGAGAAAGAAATGGTCAAAGCAAAACAACGTTGAACTGTGTTTCACATTTGGACAAACACCTATCAGCAAATTTATTTGATGGTCTGAGAGAATGCGAGGGGGAAGGAGGGGGACAGACAGACAGACAGACAGACGGGGGGGTCGTTCCATAGTGGCCACCAGGAGTTACAACGAACATTCTGTAAGCTTGGAGAACAATACCCCTTCAGAAAAGGAGCCCGAAACTCCACGATGCTTTATCTCACTCAGCTTGAACAGTTTGTGAATCCTCATGAATTGTCTAACAATGTTTCGTGAATCTTAAAAGTAACTGAAATAAAAGGTTTCATCGGCGTGTGCTTCCTAATGGGGAAACTCAATTCCACAGCACGAGCGGGAACTATTCCTCTTCACTCGTTAGAGTCGCGAGGTCTAGGGAACAGAGGGGAGAGTCTATAGCAAAGTGCAACCTCATTTGAAAGCTACCTTCTCAGTCCAGGCCATCCCAGTAGGGAGAATAAAGTGGGTGTGAGAAGATTGAGGAAACCAGAGTCAGGTGTTAAGAAAAGACCCCTTTCTAGTCCCATGATTTCCCCCCCGTGAGAGGTGGCTTTGATATTTTCTTTGCACACTAAGTTGTTAGATATCTAGGGAAAGGGCTGTATTTTATGTTCTCAGTGTCCAGTGCGGAAACACAGGTGATTTTCAATGCGTGTAGATTCTGAGGAGATGCAGTGTATGTAATCGATGATTGCCCATGGCTGGAAAGGCTCTACAACTGAACAGCGATGACAGTATTAAAACGGTCACACAAATCTGTAGATTTCCTATAAGTTCTACATTTTAAGCAGGCAGGACTAAAGCCTGCCAATGCTGAAGGCACACACTACATTTACCTATGACCTGTGTTCTACACACACCCCAAGCCTTATAGTTTCAGTTCTGAGGTTCGATGACTCATTTTCCCAGTTCCCTGTAAATCCTCTTTTGTTGTCTTTGGCAGTGACAAGAAACTTTAGTCTCCATTTTTGTTTTCGACGTTTCTTTTCAATCAATCTCAGAGAACCCAGGTGTAAAGAAGAGGGGGCTCCATGCTGCTCTAGCTCACTGGGAGCCGAGTTTTCACTTCCGTTTTTTCTGACTCCATATCTTTTTATTTGTTCTTGGAGGCCTCTTTTTCATCCACCCATTCAATAATTTTTTTAAAAAATTTTATACAAATTCAATGTGTGTGTGGGTTTTGGGTGGGCTGTGGAAATTGATTTACGAGTCAACCACTTTTCTCTTTTCTTGCCATCTCTCGCTTGAGTGGTTTGTCGGCCCAGGGCTTTTCTTTCACTGAAGGAGAATACGGTTGTCTGTGGAAGAGGTCAGCATTTCCAATTGCTGGAGTTCAACTGCACAAATGACATAGAACTGACAAGAAAAGACGGGGGGTTTGGAGGTCACAGACTGCATAGGTCTCGCTTAGAGTTTTTGCTTTGTGATGAACCCTGGCACCAAAATGAATTAAATAACAGGCTTAAGGACTATTGAGGGAGGGCTGAATGCAAATCAAAGATAAGTAGAAGTTTTCTTTCCTAAAAGGGGAATGATTTTTTTTCCCCTCCGCTCTCCCCCTCCATATCTGGGCCGCCCAAAGCCGCATGTTAAACATGATTTCGCCAGCATTATGCAGAGTGTTTCACCCTGAGCCGCTGGGATGGCCTATCTTGGCCCATGATTAATGACCTGCTAGGCAATTTGGAAGCCATACTAACTCCAAGGTTCGCACACAAACCGCATAGTTGCATTCCTTCTGCGGATTTGCCAGGCTGTTACCAAGGGGCCTGAGCAGGAGCCGGATTGCTGGAGAGATAGCCAGGCTCTTCTGCAAATGCCATTTGGGTCTTATCTTGCTGAAGAGCATGGGAGCAGTGGGCTCATTTACACAATTAGAGGCCCATATTGCCCAGCTTCTTTATTTCGGTCCAGATTAGGGACAGCAAAACAAAACAAAACAAAACAAAACAAAAAAACCAAATCATTTTTTAAAATCTGGTTTCAAATGCAATCTTCTCATGTGGTCTCCAGGCTTAGATTCTACAGCTCATTTAGCGGTTATTTTTCAAATCTCAAACTGGATTCACCAATGTCTCGTGTGGATCTTGTCCTCTAGAAGCAGAGTGGGTATTTGAAAGTCTCAGGCAGAAGCACAAGGGCCGTGTTTCAAGGCTGTCTATCTGTAACAGTCTGGGGGCTCTGGGGACAGAAAATGTGTTTACAAAGGTACGGGGAGTTCAGGGTGGGCAGCGGAGTGTTTAGTTCCTGTTCAGCCACCAGGCAATCGGTTTCTTCTCCTCTCCAGACTACATTGTCCTCAGAGCGCCGAGTAGGTTGGAGCAGCAAGCAATCTAAGGGGTCTCTTCTGCCCCGGTGTGTGTTCGTGCGCAGTTATACCATCTCCCGTGTAGTATCCATTTAGGTTCTGGTGATATATAGAGAAGACGACAAAGTCCCCTGTTTTTATTCTAGAGTTTCTATTCCAGAGAGATAAACAATCAGCAGACTATGAGGCACAAGAAGATTCTCTGTGCACGAACTACGTAAAAGGAAAACACAGAACCCATTAGCAAGAAGCAGCCAAACCATGGCAAAGGACTTAGGGGCAGGCTGTGGCATGAAATGTGGTGGCCAGTGTGACTTGGCAGTCACCTTAGTATCCAGTCACCGTATCCCATTTATTTATTTATTTATTTATTTATTTATTTATTATTCATTCATTCATTCATTCATTATGTTTATGTAAGTGCTGGCATGATTTTTGGTGGGCGGCACGCTGAGAACAGTGACAAGACCAAAGGCCCTAGTTGTCTGAGTCCATTGGTGCTGCCATGAGCTTCGAAACTAATCGGCTGCTCGTTACTCAGCTAGCTGGGAGCAACTTTAGCACGTAGCGGCCTGGTGTTCCACCTCCAGTGTGTTGGAAGCACCCTAGGAATTGCAAAGATATAGAGACCTGGTCCAGCTTCCAAAGAATCTGACTTTTGGGTCTAGGGTATAGTCTATGCAGTCAGGGTTTTCAAAGTCCTTGGGTATTTCTTCTATGCAGTCAAAGTTGATCTAGAGCAAGAGGGTCAGTTCTACCGTAACCTTGCCGGGAGCCTTTGGGGACCAAAGAAGGTAGTCCTACAGTTCATGCTGTCAAGCTGAGTAAACGTCACTCGAGGGCACAGGCAAGGGCTGCACAGCATTGGCCACACAAAGGGGAGCAGGACAGCACAGTGTCCAAGGCTTGAATTGTCTTCTCTGCAAGAAGGAGCTATTAATACCCTCCACGTCAAAGGATTTTTTTTTTTACAAAGATTCAATGGGATTATTTCTATACTGCATTTAGTCAGTATCTGGCTGTAGTGAGTTCTGCAAGCTGTCCTATAATTAGCTTCTTAAAAGCATCTTTTAAAGAGCAATGTTTTAATTAATACCAATTATTAAAATTGCACTTTATTTTGGGTGCAATTGAATCACGTGGTCTCTGAAGCCAGGAGGATTTTCTCCAGCTTTTTTTTTTTGTTTTTTTCAGCTAGAGCATCACTCTGGCTTCACTACTGATCTCAACTTACAACTTCTTCACAGCTCAGCAAAGCAGGCCTACTCTCCCCGTAACTGAAAACGTTCCTGCCACAGAGGTCCCAGTGGCTCCTCTCTGGGAGGAGAAAATAGACTCCCAGTTTGTTTTAGGCTATGTGAGGCCCAGGGTCTCTGACAATTCCCTCACAAACTCATGTTCGTTTTCACAGGCTGTGACCTGTATAACCTATGTATCTCTAGTGTGGCTGTTCCAGCTTACCAGAAGGATGCTTTCCCTAGACCTGCTTTAGTTTTACCAACTTGGAACAAGGCAAACACCTATTAGAACATCCACAACACTTCAACAAGCCGAGAAGACACTTGCTTGGTTGCCTCCATCAGTACCTCAGTGAGTCCCTCCTCCGTTAGCCTACTGTTTCAGCTTCATCTCCTCTCTCTTCTCTATATCCCAACATCAGTTTTATCTGTCCGGACGAAGGTTAGAATGTGTGCAGGGCTCAGAGTTCTTGCTATAACTCCAGCTCCTTCCAAGGGAAGTCACTAGCTAGAAACTGTGACATTTTCTACTGCACACATTTGAACACAGCTGCCCCCACCTCCCAGGGCCACTGTCTGTGCCAAAGGAAGTTCCCTGTGATGTAAGTAGTACAGACAGATTCTGTTGTTATTCCCAGCCGGAAATGACGGCATGCAGCTATAATACTAGCACTTGGAGCCTGGCGGTGGTGGCGCACGCCTTTAATCCCAGCACTCGGGAGGCAGAGGCAGGCGGATCTCTGTGAGTTCGAGACCAGCCTGGTCTACAAGAGCTACTGCCAGGACAGGCTCCAAAGCCACAGAGAAACCCTGTCTCGAAAAACCAAAAAAAAAAAAAAAACTAGCACTTGGGAGGCTGAATCAGAAAGAGTTCCAGGACAGCCTGAGTTACATGATGAGATTCTGTCTCTAAAGTCAAAACAAAACAGCCAACAAGATGTCTGAGTGGCGGCAGAGAGTCCTGAGAACTAACGTGACCACAGTGCCCAGATAATTCTCTCTGGGGAGGCTGGAGAAGAAAGTGGGAATACTCCTAAAGGACTGTGAAAACACGGGGGCAAAAAGAGGTCAGACTGACTAAGGAAAACAGGAAGCAGAAGCCACTCGGTGGTGGCAGGACTCAGAAGCAGAACCCGGAAGCTGAAAGCCCCATGCAGAGAGAAGTTGGGGAGAAGACTGGGTGTGAACGCAGTATGATGGAGTCCTGACAGAACGACCATTCTAGGGAACAGTTTGCTGATGCATCTATTGACTCACCAGAAACGTGAGCAAAGAAGCCCAGCTTTCAGAGCTACCCCAAAGGGCAGTGCAAGGTGCGTGGCTTCATTTTATGACAGCGAGCCGCAGAAACTAGCTCTCTAAACTTGAGGACGAAGGAAATGTATTGGGGCGATGGGGGAGAGCTTGACAGACAGCAACAAAAAATAGGCCAAGCATGTGAAGGAGGTATGATAGTCATCTCTCATGCCAGTGGTAAATACGTGGGGTTAATCAACTTTAGAAGGAAAGGCATGCTTTTGCTCACAGATTTGGAGATTTTAGTTAATGGTTACTTAACTCTCTTGCTTGGTACCTATGGCAGCACAGCAGATCATGGCTAGTGTATGGGGTAGAGGAGACCAGTTCCCGTCATGGGGGCTGGAAAACAAGAGACAGGGTAGAGCTAGGGTTCCGATGTTCCCTGCAATGGGATGCATTTGATGAGCCAACTTCTTTCAGGTATACACAGTGTGTTATACCACCTCCAAATGACATCACAGGTTGAGGAGCACGCCTTTAATAAGTGGGCCATTGGGAGACATTTAAAATCAAAACTATATATAGCAGAAGGTAACTTTGAGAACCCCGGAAGCAAAATCTTCTGAACTTCAGCTTCCTGAATGAGTCACTTGCAACTTCAGCCTTGGTCAGTTTGAGAGTAATACTCACTGAAACAGTTTAAATGCCCCCATCAGGACCTTCCCTGAGGTCAGAAAAATTATAGAAAATATTGGCTAATAGAAGTCATTTAAAAAAAAAAAAGCTTAATTCTATCAGCCTGGATATTGCCGTCTGTGTTCTGGCTGCTGATTCTGTTTGCTGCCCCTTCAGTTCTACATCACTCACCTTCATTGACCCCTAGTTTATCTGAACCTGTCTTACAGAAGTATCCTTTGTCTTATCCAGTTCTGCGATTCTTGAGCTTCTGGAAAAAGGTGTTGCTTTTCTTTTTCTTTTTAATTTATTTATTTATTAAAGATTTCTGTCTCTTCCCCGCCACCGCCTCCCATTTC
>NC_022024.1:33611293-33615659 GCF_000317375.1 Microtus ochrogaster
TGTGGGAAGTCCAAGGAACCCCCACCTCCATCCAGGTCTAGCAAGTTGAGCATCCAAACTGCCTAGGCTCCCACAAAGCCAGTGCGTGCAGTAGGATCAGAAACCCATTGCCATTGTTCTTGAGTTCTCAGTAGTCCTCATTGTCCGCTATGTTCAGAGAATGGTGTTGCTTTTCTTTTCCTTTTATTTGGCCAGCTCCCGGTAGGCTGCATTTCCCCCCAGTTCCTCACTCTTTGTGTCAACTGTTGCCATCTTATGATTTTCTAGTTCCCCCCATCAGAGGACATATATGCCTCTCTCCTTCCCAATCTAGGAAGAAACTCTCTATCTCGTCCAGAGGGGCGTCTTCAGATACACTGCAAGCAAGGATTAAGTGTTACATTGTTTGACATTGCTACTTGCGTTTCTAACACAGCCAAGAGAATGTTCTGCCTTCTGATTATTCCAGGACCTTCAGAGTTCTGTGAAGCACAAATGAACATAATCTATACTTAGAACCAAGACCAGCTATACCCAGTGTCAATCATTAGACATCTTGACGGCCTGCAGATGGATGACCAAAAGCAAATGTTAATTTGGGGATGGTTCATTATACAGAATTATTACCGCAATAGCCAACACTTAGGTCTTTCGAGTTGTCATGCAAATCGATTGTGCAATAAAATAGATTAGGTTTGTACTGTTGAATGTAACACCAGCAGCAAGACTGTGGAGAAAATTCAGTCTCTTGGGTTGTTGTTTACTGGCTACTGAAAATTCAATTTCCCTTTTCCTGTTCTGCTAACTTCTTTTTAGAAACAATTTTGGGAAATAATCACCTTAGTCTGTATCGCATATGCTAATCCGCACCATTCACTGAGTCTGATATATGCAGTAGTGCCCATCACCACCATCAAGATAATGAACGCCGTATTTCATTTTCTTCAGTTCTTCTCTAGACCAGGTAACAGCTGATCTCTTTTGGTGTGCTTGTTAATACAGACGAGTTTACATCTTGTAACGCCTTCATCCATTCTTTCCCCCTAAGGTGAAGCCTGTCCTTCATGGTGAGGAGTGTTTCTCTGATGCTCAGAAAGATGGCTCCTGTTTTCTAACCCAGCCTGTTAGCCTGTTCTTTTTATTGGGCAATAGAATCACGGAATCAAGTCCTTATTCTGGGTGGGGACATAGAAAGGCTAGAGGCAATGTCATATTGACATTGGAGAATATAGAAGCTCTGGAGTAAAGAATTTTGTGTAGTAGCTTGTGTTTGTGCTTATGCAATAGATACACATGTGTGTATAGGTGTGTGTTTGTGTGTGACACACGTGTGCCTTAAAGGAAATGTGTGATGAGAGATGAGATTAACACGGTAGAGTAAGATGCCAAAGGTACCGAACATTTCAAAGAGCGGGACCTTACTTTGTGGGTGTGCTGGTGTACACCAGGTCATCAGAGGATGGCTTAGCTGACCAACATAACCTTGTTGGCCATGACCGGTTGGGAAATAGACAGTGATGGGTCTATTGGGTACTCTATATCTCAGAAATAAAGATTTGATTTAGAGTAATCAGGACAGCACACATAGAGAACATGATGGATCCATACTTCATTGGAAACAATGAATGAAAGAACCAAAGGATTCTTTAAGTTCCTCGACCTATCTCTTCCAAGTAGATGGGGATGCTATCAACATAGCGACAGAAACAAGGATGAGGAAGACTCTGATCAAAGATAAATCGGAAAACATCAGGATGGAGCTGTTCAAGTCATCAGTCACAAGAGAGGCGTGGCATCCAGGAGATGGGTCTACACAATTGAAATCATGAGAAGGTGGGGTTTGCGCTTGTGTGGTATTGTTGCTGTAGCAAATGGCTACAAGATGTAAATCTGCTATCATTTGGCAGCTTGAAGTGAGCAAAAAAGTGTATCTCCGGTCTGTGAGTTTTTGGGTGGAGTCTTTGGGATCTCTTACATATAGAATCACCTCATCTGCAAAAAGACATACTCTGACTTCTTTTCCTATGTGTGTCTCTTTGTCTTCTTTTGTCTTATTATTCCAGCTAAGACGTCAAGTACTATATTGACTGGAGAGAGCGGATCCTCTTGTATTGCTTTTGGAGACAGGGTCTCTCATTGTGCTGGTTCTTGTAGGATTAGGAATTAGTCTTGGCTGGCTGGCCAGGCAGCCCCACAGAGCCACCTGGATGAGCTTCCCCAGCCTTGAGGTTGCAAACACATTTTACTAGATCATGATTTTCAGATGTGTGCCAGGGATCAAACCTGGGTCCTCACTTGTCCAGCAAGTGCACTAAAGATGGAGCCATCAACTCAGGCTCAGACCAAGAAATCTGTAAAAGAAGAAACCATACCCTCCAAGGGCATATACTTCTGAACTGCCCTGTTCACTGCCAGTCACCCTCACTAGGTTTATCTTATTATTGACCCACAAAGCTAGCAAAGATAGCAAGCCAGCATATAAAGCAATTGTCCAGGTGTGATCTGCAAGCTGCTGACTTATTTGCTCTGCAGTATTGAACTCTTCCTTAATAAACTCTGGACTCCTGCTTTGACTCCCATGCCTAAATCCAGATGATATTCAGGAACATAACCCTTGACCTCCCTTATCAGGACCCCAGTAGCCTGCCCTCTGGTTCCGACTTCTCAGTTCACTGTGATATCAGTAACAGCAGCCTTCATGATCTCTGGGGGCCCTTCAACGTCTAACATTTGTTTGTTTTTTTCCTTTTGTTCCTTGCCTACAGAAGGCTGTAGCTCTCAACCTGGTCTCATCACATAGCACTTTCTATTGGATTGAGGTAGAAAGAGACAGAGACAATCCCTTCAGTCATATTGCATCCCTGGGCTCAGTGGCACACACTTGTGAAAATGTTGTTTATCTTCCATCCAAGTGCATCATGAAATACTCTCTTACATTCACTCCAGAGCCCTGAGAGATAGGAGAACTCAGTTCCCCCAAAGAAGAAGGTCCTACTATAGGCACAAGAAGGAAGTGAACGGTGCTGAACGGGCAATGAAACAGCCCCTCACTGTGGAAAGTTCCACCAGTCCATCCATCAAACTTGTCTACAGAAGAGATGATCAGACGCCTGCCATATTATCGGGAACTTCAAGAATGGTCAGTCTGTTTGAGAAGGGCCAACCAGCAGTGTTCCTTTACATATGCACACCACAAGGATGGGTCTGCTTCCCTAACACCTGATACAGAATGTCAAAGCAAACAAACACAGAGAGCTGCCAGGAGAAAATGTCGCTGGGACTCACAGCACAATGCCTGGCACACAGACGCAACTCAGTAAACACTTGTTAAATTAGTGGCTGCGTGAATGCCTGTACCGAGAGCTCCCTTGTCAGTCTCTCACCTACAGGTAGCTTTGCAGGTGTCAGGAATGGCTGTTTTGTTGGTTGTGAGACACAGTCTCACTATATAGGGCTGGCTGCCATGGCATTGAACTCACAGGAATCTGTCTGCCTCTGCCTCCTGCGTGCTGGGAGTAAGGTGTGTGCTACCACCTAGCCTGGTTTGTGTTTGCAATTGTGTGTGTGTGTGTGTGTGTGTGTGTGTGTGTGTGTGTGTATGTCCATATCTGGCAATAAGAGGCAGCATGTTAGAAACCCCACTTCAAACTCACACGCGGGCCTTAGAAAGCTTTGTATCCTTCTACTAAGGGCTGAGTAAGAGGTTAACAATGAGTTGTTCATCAAAACAGCAAACAACCAAAGCCAAAGGTTGTTTGTTTGTTTGTTGAAACAGGGTTTTTCTGTGTAGTCCTGGATATCACAGCTGTCCTGGAGCTTGCTACATAGACCAGGTTGACCTCAAACTCAAAGAGATCTTCCTGTCTCTGCTTCCCAAGGGCTGGGGTTTAAAGGCAAAGCGATATTCCCTTTGAGTATCTTTGTGAAATGTATAATATTGAGGCCAGGCTTGAAAGTTAGCAGAGGCCACTGGCCTCTCTGCCTACTCCGGTTACCGTTTATGGTCAGTGTTCTTACACACCTCAGTTCTCAGACAACTCCTCTACTTTCATCTGAGGTACAGCGAATTCCCTGGTGTGTGGCACCATCAGCACTAGGTAGATGTAGGCTATCTTGGCTAAAACATGCATTATTAGTATGGGTAACGCTGCTGCCGAGGGCACAAAACGTGGTTCTTAAAGTGGTAAGGAATATTAAAGATTGTCATGATTGTCATGAGCCCCTCCTAGGACCACACTACATAGAGAGCATACCTCTGACAATTCTTTGGGGGCAATCTGTAGGAAATTTGAATGGCAAAGGCTCCCTCAGAAAGAAAAGCAACAGCACTTTTAAGGCTGAGAGACACAAGAAACATTAAAACCCATTAGAAGCCGGGCGGTGGTGG
>NC_022024.1:33615759-33638587 GCF_000317375.1 Microtus ochrogaster
CCAGCCTGGTCTACAAGAGCTACTGCCAGGACAGGCTCCAAAGCCACAGAGAAACCCTGTCTCAAAAAACAAACAAACAAACAAAAAACCCATTAGAACAGTTGAGTCTGGCCTTTGATTTCAGCATTGGTGCAATACAGGTGGCAGAATCACAAGTTCAGAGTTACTCTGGCTATGTAGTGTGAGATCCTGTCCCCACCTAAAAGAAAAAAGTCAGAGAAAACAAACACATTACTATAAGTGCTTTTCTCTTCTTTACTCTTGCCTTAAGAAGCAAGATACCACATTGAGAATAGGCATTTGAATTTTGCTTCTTCCTGTCCATCACCAACGAGCATATTCATTCATCAAATGTTCAGTGAGCTTCTGATGCGTTCTAGGCATAATACTAGATTCTGGAACTGTAGTCATAAACAAGGCAAAGTTCTCACTCCCAGAGAGTCTATGCTCGAGGCTGGGATATGATAAATCAGTTACAAATATCTCTGTATAATTATGTTTTATGTGGGTGAGGAATAGGGTTGTAACTGTCATCATTCATAAGTAATAACAAGTCATAAACGTTTATAGAACTAAATGCTACAGAAATTTTAAAAGAGGAAGAGAGGAATGAAACCTGCCCAGTGTGAGTCGGGGGGTGGTTTTCGCAAAGGAGGGGACAAATCCAGTCCTACAAAGACCTTAGGGGAACAGTCACCAAGGCAGAGAGTAGAACGAGGTCCTGAAACTGAGGGAAACGTAAGTCCAGGGGACAACAAGAGGTCTATGTGGATGAAGTGAATTGTGTGAGGGGCATGGGGACCGAGATATGCAGGACCAGATCATCCCCGGCAGGCTAGCACAGGAGTGTGCTTCTCCTCACACTCTAAGGCTGTGGCCAAATCATACAGCTCCTATCAAACGGCATGAGAAGGGTGCTACTCAGAATGGCTCATGACTTCTCGTCTGCGGAGTGGAGCCCAGTTTAATTCAGCATCTGGAGAGATGCCTGGAAGGTTCCAAAGGAAAATAAGGTAGAAAAAAAAGGATGCCAATGACGTATCGGTTACATTTACAGCGTAAGGAAGGGAAGGTTCATTCTGTCTCACTACTTCAGAGGGTTAAGCTAATGTGTTCTTGGCCTCTCCTGCTTTGACATAGCATCATGGCGGCAAGAGCAAGTGGCCATCAGGGAACCAAAAAGAGAACTGGGGAACCAGACACAACCTTTAGAATAGTGGCGCACCTCCTCAAGTCTGCAGAACTTCCCCAAACAGTACCACTGCCTGAGGAACAAGCACTCAGCACAAATCTGGAGGGACAGTTCATCTTCAAACCGTAATAGGCGCTTTGGAAGACATGCTTTTGTCTCCAGAGTCTGGGTAAGAAAGTGGGATGCTTCCCAATGCTTCAAATGCCCCCAAAGCCAAAACCTGCTCTTCCTCCATTTTTGATTTGTGAGGCACACAGGTTTATGTTTTTTGTTTTGTTTTGTTTCTTTTATTACTTCATCCCAGTGGAGTAGGGGAAGGTTCAGGCTTAGAGGTCAGGGAAGTTGGGTCCAGAACCCACCCCATCTGTTTGTAAATCACTTGGTAAGCTGTGCCAGGGCCATTCCCGGATCCGGACTTCCAGACCCTCATCTGGGGCCATCATCAAGATTCCTCTTGGAACACAGACTCCATGATTCTATTACCTTCCTCCTGGCCAGAGCTGAGGAAGGGTCAAACTCCTGCACACAAACCCACCCCACTGTCCTAAAGCAATAAAGCAATTTCCTTGAAAATGGTTTTAGAAGAAAAGTCATGAGGGCTCTTGCAGAAGATGACAGAACCCAGTCCCGGCTGAATATTAAGTTAGAGGAGGGTCTGTGACTGGGTGGGGGTGGAGGTTGGAGGAAAAAAAAAGGGGAGACGCAGCAGCATCGGGAGAGAAAAATTTTAATTGCGATTGTTTGGCCCGTTGATTCTAGGCAAAAGACAAGAAGCCCAGAAAGCAGCCTCAAACACAGATATTTGAAAAGCAGACGGCTGGGGGATGGTTTGGTTTCTCCCTCCCTTCTGAGGCTGTTTGAGGAGCGGTCTACAGCACTGACAAGCACGGGTTTTGGAGGCCATTGAAAAGTTTTGGGTCTAAATAGGGAAGGCAGCTTGGCTCAAGCGTTGCTAAGGAACACCTGGCAACGGGCAACAATAGGCCTTTTAGAGAATCCGGGGCAAACAGTGACCGTGGTAATGGGGTGGGCTTAAGGGTCTCCTTGCAGGCAGGGCCCCTCCTCTCCCCACACAGGGGCCTGGGCACTGGGCTATGTTCCGGAAATTCCCTGCACAAAGCCCCATTCAGTGGGAGGAGGGCCAATGCGTGTGCTGTGCGGGGAGTGGGGGTGGAGACAGGGGGAGGGAGGGAGCGGGGGAGGGGGAGCCGGAGAAGGCGCTTTACTGCCAAAAAAAAAAAAAAAAAACAAAACCCAACCCTCTCAAGTCTCTTTCTTCTTGCAAAGACTAAAAGAGGCCCAGAAAGTGCTAAGTTTGTAAAAGAGGCTGAAAAGATTCAGAAAAAGTAGCATAAAAGGGGCTGGGAACGCCCAGTGAATTTTGAACAGAGAGCAGAAAAGGGACCCTAAAAAGCAATTAGTGACGCTGCTCGTAAATGAAGAGGCAGCTAGTTTGGGGAGGTGGAGGCAGCAGCTGGAGGTAGGTGTGCAGAGGCCGGGAGGAGAAGGGGGACGGATCAGAGCAGGTGAGAAGGGGACTGGGGGCGGTGGGGAGGGGAAAAAAAGAAAGGGGGTAGGAACTGGAGGAGTGGAAAGTGGGGAGACCACCGCCTGCCTCCTCCGCTCTGTCTTCACTGCTTGAGGCTGTGCTGCCACCCCCACCCCACCCACTTTGATATTTGGGTAAGGCAGTCGCAGGAAAGCAAGGATGCTCTGGGCAAGTGAGGGGCAACGGTGGCATTTGCCTCTGCCGGCTCTCTGGTCTCTGATAACCACAAAGGAAGCCCCAATATGCCAAGTGCTTGGGAACTGCCCCCTCTCTCCCCATCACAGGAGTGAACAGTAGATGCTCCAGGGAGTTGGGTATCTGCCTGGGTTCCTGGGGAGGCTCAGATGCCAGCCAGTGGAGGAGCCAACAAATTAGCACTCTACAAATTCCACGTGCCCAAGCTGTGTAACATTCACGCTCAAACACCCTACTCAACAGCTCTAAAGATAATAATTTTACATTCCCAGCAGAATGTGCACAGTGACAATTATCTGTATTCCTACTGTGTCGCGGCATCAACCAATAATCAAGAGAATTATGTTCCAGTTGAAAGCAGATTTAAATAAACAGACGCTAAATGGGAGCCAATAATAGATGTACCAAAATAGTTCAGGCAAGGAAGCAGCCATTCAGACACAAAGCTGTTGAATGAAGAAGGCAGGAGGTACCCAGACCCCAGGGTTTACTCTGCCCTGTCTGCAGCTCAGCTGGGCTGACACAGTCTCGCTGTCTCAGTAGACTTGACCAAAGTGCTATGTCTACCTCCTCTCCCTCCTCTTCCTCCAATGGGTATTGGCCATTCATTGTTGGCTAGGAGCACCTGGGCACCATCACCAACATTGCTACACCCTGCTCTTAACATTCATGTCCCTCTGCTCAGAGTTAAAATACAGTCATGGTGGCCTTGCACGGGGCAGAGAAGGAGAATGTTAGGTCCTTAAAAGAAAACCAAAGGGTTATTTTGTTAGAAGGTAGTGTGGGGTGAGAAAAGGCAGAAAAACTGAGGTATACTATATAATCATGAAATCAGTAGTTTTCAACCTTTAAGGGGTGATATACCAGATATTTATATTACGATATATAATAATAGCAAAATTATATGAAGTATGAAGTTGCAATGAAATAATTTTATGGTTGAAGGTCGGCACAACATGAGGAACTGAATTAAAAGGCCACAGCATTTGAAGGTTGAGAACCACATATTAAACCATTGCATACATTAGAAGTCACTCCATGGGGTCAGGTATGATCTCAGGCCCAGGAATTCAGAGATAAAACGAATGGCCGCCACCCTTAAAAATGGTTCCAGCCTTGTAGGGAGGGGATGGCCGGGAGATTTGTGGCAGTTAATGGGCCCGTGGAAAAGTACAGTGGAAAAACCTGAATGGGCTCTGCCCAGTGGAGTACAGGAGCCATCAGGGAGAGCCAGCTGTGTCCTGAGAGCTAGTCAGCAGAGATGCTAGAGGGAAACACTGCTGTCGGGCCAAAGGACATGTTCCTAAGGCCTGGTTGGTTCCAGTCACCACATTTGGGCAAGAATGGCTTCTAGGTGAGATGTCAGATTAGGAGGAAAAAGCTAATAATGCCCTTAATTGGTATTGGGGTATTCGAGTAGAGATACCTAGGGATGTATCAATACGAGTATGAATAAGAATCAGTCTGGGTTCATAGCAAGTCATTTTCACGGGTACTTGTTGAGATGGGAGATGGAGGGAGTATGTCTTGCATTCATTTTATGACACAGAGATTTGTGGGTGTGCACAAAGGTCTACTAGATAGCAAGAGTTATTCAAACCTAGAGCACCATGGAAGGCAAGGTCGCTGAATTTCTAAGTTCACCTGGGAATAATTGCTAAAGCAACCGAAGTAAGAAATGTCTGAGAGATGGTGTGGAATCAGATCAAGAGAAGTATGTGGATACAGACCAACATTTATATAAGCAGAGTTTGACAAAAATATATGTATACTGAACCCTTACTGGGAGCTAGGGAAACATTTGTTATCACCAGAGTCTAGTATATAATAAAAACATATAATAAAAACATTTAAAATTACTTTATTATTGAGATTTTCATATAATGTACTTTCTACAATGCCCAACAAATCACTCTTTTCATGTGTTTGGTGATAATTCAAGGTGTGCACTGGGTTTGGGTCCATCTACCTTACCTATGTACAGCAACATAAAAGCTGGTATTTATCAGATACTCTAATGCACCAGATACATTGTTAAACTCTACACAAGACTATACAAGGCAGATACTGTTAACTCCATTTGACTAATGAGGCAACAAGACTGCAATCCAGTAGTGCATGCTTTGAAACCTGCCCCAGTCAGCCGCAAAGCTCCTCCCTGAACTGCAGGTCACATGGCTGCCGTTGAAAAAGCTGTACGCTAATTTGAAGTCTTCAGGAACATGCTACCTGGTTAAGGTGTCAAAGCATCTCTTTACAATGATGGAGAGTAACTGAGTACCAAGTGCAGAGTAAGGAAGGGTAGGAAGCATTACTGGGTACCATGAAGATGTCTTAAGGAAAGGCAAGGCCATCTGTAGAATTAGACAGTTTTGCTTGGGTGCCTGCAATATACCCATAATACATTGTTGAGTTGAATGGATCTCAATATTGCCAGTGATAATATGAGGGATAAAAGCCTTCCCAGAGGATGTCTTCATTTCTGCTTTGTGAAAAGTTGTATTGCATAAAGTTCAGTTTAGAAAGAAAAATAGAAAAACTCTAGGTGGAGGCAAGAGGCTGAGAAGTTCATTGTTATCCTTGGGTGAGTCTGAGGACAGCCATGGGTCAACAAACAAGATTAAAGATAAAACTGTTAAAGACCTTCAAATAGGAACAGCACCAAGAATACAGAATTGTATGAATTTGTCAAAATCCTCATAATAAAAAGAAAGCACATAACCGTACAATGGCTTCTGTTCCTATGTTAGCATGTAAACAAAGAAGACGATGTGATAATATCAAAGCCGAATCAAGAGACTTGGATACTTTTCTTTGCCTAAAGAAGAAGCTTCAAATAACACCAAGAACTGTGGACATTCCACATTATAATTAGAATATTTTATCTATATTGATTATTTTTGTTATCTTTTAATTTTATTTATTTGTTTTACATCCTGACCCTAGCCTCCCCTCCCTCCTCTCCTCCCACCTCCTCCTTGTGTTTATTCTTACTTCATACAGATACAGTATCGAAATTTCCAGTTATCTGCCAGAACATAGAAGGCAATGTTTGTTTTTCTGCTGAGGAGAAGTGAAATTCAAGGAATAAGAGGTTAAGTTGTTTGCTTGCACTTGGAAATATTTAAGACGAGTCCAACGAGGTGTGCAACATGTCATTTACAACATATTAAAAATACACACTCTTCATATTTTCAGTCACCATCCTTTCAGGACCATAGACAGCTCAGCCTATTTCCCTTAGGTCTTTTCCTGTTCAGTGTATTTCATTTCCTGGTCAAGAGTAAAATTACAGGTATATTTTAATTATTTAACCTTTATTTTCAAATTTATATATTTTCTCTAAAAGAAAAAAATCCACATTTGAGAACAGCAGCTCATTAGCTCATTTCTTATCGGTTTTTGTTTTTTCTTGTGTGTGTGTGTTCCAATTTTAATTACGCATGGCACCCTCAGCACCGAGTGATACGGGCAACTGAGACAGATGTTCCCCTCACTGCCCCCTCTCAAATGTCTCCAGTGTGCTGTCACTGAGGTTGAACTTGCTTGTAAAAGGAAGATGTGGAGAAGGGAGGGAGTCTGCAAGAGATTGGTTTCAGATGGAGATGAGGTGTGGAAATGCTCCTTAAGCCGCAAGACTGTGCACGAGTTTCTCCACAGGTGCATGAGGGGAGGGGCCTTGCAGATGGGTGAAGAAGGAAAGAGAAACTGTAAATGGAGACAGGAGATTGTTAGGTTTTGGCAAAACTGGCTGCATCAGTCTGCTAACATTCTGTTGCTGGTGGAAGAAATACAAACAGATTCAAGCCACAGAAAGGGTTTGTTTAGCATAGTTGCAAATGTACAGAGAATGCTGCTGCAGGAGCGGTTCTCAAATTATGTTTTGTTGGAACCTCTCTTCGTGTCATTCCTGAGGTTGGCTTTTCATGCCATTGAGTTCCCGCTCCGTAAGTTTCTCACCTTTATGCCTGTGATTTAACTTAAGCACCCATGTGAAGTCCCCATCTCCAAATGTCACATTCCATTACTGACTTGATGTGGGATTTCCCTCTGTATACTGTGAATATATTTTTATTAACATTGCTTAATGAATAAAGCTATTTCAGCCAATGGCTTAGCAGAGCAAAGCCAGGCAGGAAATCCAAACAGAGACAAAGAGAAAAAGTAGGAGTTAGATGCCATGTAGCTGCCAAAGGAGAAGGATGCCAGAACCTTACCACTGGTAAGCTACAGGCTCATGGCAACACACAGATGAATAGAAATGGGTTAATTTAAGGTATAAGAGTTAACTAGGAAGCCGGGCTATAGTGGCGCACACCTTTAATCACAGAACTCGGGAGGCAGAGGCAGGTGGATCTCTGTGAGTTTGAGACCAGCCTGGTCTACAGAGCTAGTTCCAGGACAGGCTCCAAAGCCACAGAGAAACCCTGTCTCGAAAAAGAAAAAAAAAAAAAAAAAAAAAAAAGAGTTAACTGGGAATACACCTAAGTTATTGGCCAAGCAGTGTTGTAATTAATATAGTTTCTGTGTGATTATTCGGGTGGAGGCCACCGGGAAACAAAAGAACAATTGCGGTCTACATTGACTGACTAAAGAAAATAGCAAAGCATTTAAGTTAGCCATGTGTGACCCCATCCCTATGCCCACGTCATTTCAGTAGCGCACCTTGCGTCCTCTAACCTGTTCCCTTTGAGAAATCACTGTGCTTAGAGATGAGGACACGCTGATTGCTTAGACTTTAGCTGTTTGTGAGCTAGAGAAGACCCAGTTGACAACAGGCAGGAGTTCACTAAAAGAACCACGGGATGGATGATTGATAGGCCAGAACAGCCAAGGACCAGTGCCATGACAACCTGGGTGGTCCACATAACAGCAACATAATTGCAGTATATTCTTGAGGCTGGAAGTCTACAATAAAAGTATCAGCAGGGCTCATGCCTTCTGAGCCAGGTGAGGGAAGATGTCACATGACATTTTTGCTGGGGAGACATGACATGCATTATCTCCCCACCCTAGATCAGGAGCCCACGACGGGCCATAGTACTGATTCTGCCAAGTCCAAGTTGGTGAACCCATACATTTTTACTGAGGTTACTTACAAGCATAAGGATTATCTAAAAGCAGCTGACCAACCCCACCCGGTGCAGGTTTCAATCCATGAAAGCTACATCCCTAGAGCCTTCTGCCTGATTTTTAGGTAGCTCTGCAGGCCAGGAAATCTCCTCTCTGCAATTTGACTGGTCAGTCTCCTGGTCCAGCAGCTGCTCATGTCCAACCTTGGGCAGGAGTGCCGGTGTATCTCCTAAGTTGGTGTATCTCCTAAGTTTCAAATTCCCGGGAATGTCAAGTTTGTTTACTTCCCGAATAGTCTGAGCTTCCTTCCTCTCTCAGGAACTGTTTCAATTTGGAGGAAAGCGCTCTAAGAACAGAGTAGGCGGGGCCAAGCTTTTCTCCTTGGCTTGAGAATGTCCATTTGCTCTCTGCCTGCTCCCATTGTCATCCCTCTGTGCCTTCTGTCTCTGGGTCCACCTTGCCTTGTTTTCAAGGTACCAGTTATTCTGAATTTCAGCTCATCTTTATGCCCATGCTTTAACCTGAGCCCGCTTGCAAAGGCTCCTTCCCCAAATGTCATATTCCATTACTGACCAAATGAAGATAGCAAAGCATTTAAAGATGATGGACCCGCAAGAGAAAAGTCTCCGAAAACCTGGTTCCCTGACTCTATCTTGTGCAGGAGGAGAGCCCTCTGATAGAGGGGCGGATTCCTTAGACAGGTGTTCCCCATTTCTGTTCCTGTGCTAAAACCCCTCAACCAAAACAAATTAGGGGATAAAGAGGCTCACTTGGCTTATACTTCCAAGTCACAGTCCATTACTGGGGGAAGTCAGGGCAGAAACTCAAGTGACAACTTGAAAATACAGGGCTAGAGAAATGTAGTCCTGAAGACCGGAGTTAGGAATTAGGTCGTGGTGGGGGGCCCAAGTCCTTCTGATCGAGGCCCCCCCCCAAAAAAAAAGAGAAAAAGGAATTAGGTCGTGGGGGAACTGGAGTCACTTTCCCATCTTTTAAATGTGGCTAGCATGCAATTCTCTCTTTGCCGTGGTCAGACTAGATGAAACTCCACCACTTACAACTGAAGATATCTTGGTTCCCTTAGTATTGGAGCTGGAACCAGACCTTAGGTTTTCAAATGCCTGCTCAGGGTTCTCTTCTCTCAGCACATGATGGCTTATGAAATATTGGACACTTAAAAATTACTAGAGAGTTAATGATGACATTTGATGATCCCGTGACAGCAGTTCTCTTCTGGAGAGGTGGGACTTCATGTCCCTAAGAAGTTGTAGATGCCACAGGATGCAGAATTTCACTGGGAAGGCATCCTAGTTTCCTGATGAATACCAAACACAAGTTTAGTCAAGATCTCCAGACAGCCAAGAACCATGAAGACTGGCAAAGACTGGCAGGACCCTCACCTGAGGTTGATACAATAGAAACAGCTCGATGTTGTGATCTGGTTGCCCTCACTCCCCCTGACTGACCATGAAACTTCCTTGTACTCTGTAATTGACAAGGATGTTTGTGTTCTTTCTGGCCTGTGGTTTTCTGCAGAAGCTTTCCCAGAATAAGATGCCCTGATCCTGACCTCTGGCTGCTCAGCAGGTCACGAGCCAGTTGTATAAAGGTATAAAAGGCTTTAGCTGGGGGCAAAACAAAGGTTGCTGTTCTTCCACCTGAAAAGAAGCCTCCGGGTCTCAATCCCGGCATCCTTGCCAGTCTCAGCATCCAGGCTCAATTCCTGCTCCTGCACTTTCTGGTTTCTATAGTTTGAACGTGCACCCTTTCAGTTCAGGGATTGCTCATGCAATGGTACTCAAAGGAGGGACCTTTAAAGGATGATAAAGCCAGGAGAGCTTTTGCGTGGTGAATTGGAGTAAGGTCCCCATCAAAGACCTCTCCCCACAGCACTGGACTCTCTTGCCTTTCTGCCTTTCACTATGGAAAGACAGAGCTCCTCATTTCTGGAAGACATACCAACAGATGCCATGCTGGAGGCACAGAGTAACCATCAGCAGGTCTTGGCCCTTCAGGAGACTCGCAGTCTTCAGGACTGTGGGAAAAACAAATGGCCCTTCCTTATATATCAGCTAGTCTCGGATGTTCTTGCTACAACGGACAATGTGGACTAACACATAAACTGACTTTGGAAAAAAAAATCTAGCAACTTCTCTATGGCACACAGCAAGGACTCAATTCATATTTTTTGAAACCTGGCAATTGTTGCAAGTAAAGAGGAAGGGCCTGCATGCAATAACCATCTCTCCCAACTCAACTCCTTACGCTGAAGCCCCCTCATTCATCTCTTATCTGCTGTCTGAGAAGCATAGACTTTATATGCCCTCAAGTATTTTTTTCAATCATTTTCCCCTTACTGTGTCATGACTGGTCTGGATTTGGTGGCTAGTGTATTCATGGCGGCACTATCTTCTGGAATAGTTCTGAAGTGGAGGCATTGTGAGAGTCAGGATCCAGGGACAGTCTGGCTCGAACCAACATGATGCTGACTGCATGAGCATTTATGATGTGATATGTGTGATACTAATAAACAATGCGCCTTTGCATCCCTGCATTTCGAGCTACTCAGTTTTGTGTCTCTGATGGGTGTCTGCAGTTTCTGCCCCTTTGAGGACAGGCTGTTCCTCTTACCTCTCGGGCTTGTTGTCCACAAAGGACATGAAAACAGGGCACTGTCATGGATACGGGAAAGAAGATGGCCTACATATGTGACATCGCAGTAGAGTATTCAAAGTCTGATTTCAGCCATTTCTCCCAATTAAGGCTAACTCATCTGCAGTTCCAGTTTCCCATTGGAAATGAGCGCCTGGCGGTAATTGGAGCACGGGGCTGTTAACCAGTCCACTCCAATCTGCAAAGAATTGTCTTTGTTCAATTAGGATTCGACATTTTCATGCCGGTCTTCACAGATTATTTTGAATGGAGAATGGACTCTGATTAAGAGCCATCCTTCTAAGAAAAAAAAAAAGAGCACCCACCTCCAAACAAAAAAACAAAATCCCTCCCAGAAGCCGCAGCCCTTGTTCTGTTGTTTGATTTAATGTGCTGTTTGTCACTAACGGACAGAGAGAAATGTCATATTCGTAACTTCTTACAATTTAATATTACAAAAGTTCTCTTTTGCCGTTTTATAGGTGACTTTTGAAATTGTTAAAACATTTATTACCAGTCTTGGAAGGCTGTGAGTTTGTCCAAGTTCTTCCATTAATCTGCTAGATGATGATAACTGGGTTTTATACATAAAGGTGTCTGACCCCCACTTATTTTTGACATTCTTATAACTATGGGGCCTTAAAAACATGACATCATACAGAGCCCATACAAAGAGTGATTAAACATCATTTCCCCTTTTAGCAGAAGAGAAGAACAAAGTTCAGAGAGTTTCCATGATTTCCCATCCACGACCAGGGAGCCATTGGTGAAACCAAGGGTCTTTTTATGAGGGTCATCTATCCGCCTCCCTTGATGAATTTCTCTCGTATCTCAAGTACTTTTTATCTTATTAAATCAATAAGGGTAAGAACAGAGGCATTCTAGTGCTAGGATACCCTAGACAGAACTCTGAAAGGTGCCATCTCCCCAGATCTCTGCTTACCCTGTTGTGATATTCAAAGCAAGAGATTTGATTTTGTTTTTTATTGTATTTTATTTGTTTTTTTGAGACAGGGTTTCTCTGTGGTTTTGGAGCCTGTCCTGGAACTAGCTCTTGTAGACCAGGCTGGTCTCGAACTCACAAAGATCAGCCTGCCTCTGCCTCCCGAGTGCTGGGATTAAAGGCGTGCACCACCACGCAAGCAAGAGATTTGAAAGTTATGAAAACAGGTTACCACAATGACAACTTCCTCTCTTTTCAATACTGTGTGTATATGGCATTCGTGTATGTGTGTATATGTCATTTGTATGTGTGCATGCACACGTGCATGCATGTGTGTGAAAGAGAGAGAGACAGACGGAGTGTAGGCTTACACGATGCATGTGTGAAGGTCAGGACCATCTCAGACGTCAGTCCTCACTTCCCGTCCCCTTGTGACCAGGTGCCTTGTTGACTTAATGCATCTGCAGGGATGGCCATCATGAGTTTCCAGGGACTTACTTGTCTCTGTCCCTCATGCCTGGCAGGGAATCCTGGGGTCACAGATGTGTAATTTTGAGATCTAAACTCAGTTCCTCAAGCTCGCAAGACAAGCTTTTTATCTACCAAGCCTTCCCCCAACCGAAAGGCACTCTTAAACGATACGGGCCATAAGCCACATAGACATGAAGGCGTAGTCCTTTTCCATCGCTGGTTCCTTTAAAAAGGAGGTCATGCCTCTTCTGTTTTTGCAACACCTCAAACAAACAGACATTAAAGTAAGAAAGATAAATGGATTGTTCTTTTCATAACCCAAAGAGGTAGCTAAGGTATATGTAATTCATGTACTACGCCTAATCTCATGTGAACTTTGACATACACACATGTAAGAAGAAAGAAAAAAAAAAGCAAATCCCCTCTGTACAAGAAGTAGAACTCTGGCCAAGTCTTTCATTACCCAGTTAGAAACATTATACAGGCACAGCAAATCTCCACCTTTGATGCAGAGAACTCCCCGTCTCTTTAATAACTCTCTGGTAACCTGCGCACGAACGTGTTCCTATTTCTCTGCCGCTGACCGTGCTGCTTTATAACGACAAGAAGAAAGACTTGCTTAAGCACCTGAGTGGAAAGTGTGAACAACTAACCTCCATTTTGAGAGAGAGAGAGAGAGAGAGAGAGAGAGAGAGAGAGAGAGAGAGAGAGGTCAGTGTTGGTTCCCTGGGACTTGTAGGAAACCAGGCGGATAACCTCCACACTGCTTGTGGAATCTGATTCCAGCTGTGAGATATTTGCTCCGGGGCGGGGTGGGGGGAGGAACCTGGCCGCTCTTTTACTTTCCACTTCGTCCTTTGGTTCGTGGCAGGTGTAGAGATAACTTTTCAGTAATGGCTGCAGGCAATAACCCTCACTTTCACAGGAACTCGCCATCTGGTCCTGAGGGCCGGAGAGAATTCAGTCTTTTAGTTAGCCCAGTACCCCAGCAACCGCTGATAAATGAATCTGATTATATTGATGACTGTCGGTGTCAATACCGCAGTGGCATTTGGCCACCGGGAGCAGGCTCTTCAGATGTTTTTTTAGCAAAAACAGCGGAACTCTAATTAAATTAACGTATCTCACAACCAAGCGCATTGCTCGAGGGGAGAGGGGTCAGACTTTCTGAAGGCAGCGTAGAAGCACCGAGAAAACATTTGCACAGGCTACACATCTTCTCTCTAACCTTTGGCCTCACGCGGTAAGAAAACAGATCTGATTTGGACCCTCTTTCCTCTGGACTGAATAATGGTACCCAGGAAATGTTTCTTCCTAATCAAAATGGTTAACACTGAAGCATTCTGCTGAAACCTCCCCGAGCTGATAAGCTCCATGGTTTAAGCGGTGGGGAAATGACTGAGCCTGTCAAGCGGAAGAAAGTAGAGAGATATGCTATGAGTAACGTAGGCACTATGACAGACCTTAGGGAGAAACAAGTGGTTTTTCTTTTGAATCCCAATTGTCTGCACTGGATGCTCCATTTTATAAACTTTACCACAGTTCCTTAAATCTCAGTTTGACTTCCTCAGTGTGGCTCTGCCATCCTGAAATAGTTGTTTTGTACAACTAGAGTCAGAGTAAAGAGGGGGATGGTTTGGTGAGAAGAGAGAGAGATGGTTGGAACACAAAGCATTGGGCATAGCTGAACATCTGAGGGTTCCCAGAGAGCGTGTTCAATGATCAGATGGCACAGCAATGCATAAGAAAATCAGTCTGCAAGGGCCTGTCTCTCAGGAAAATGTACGCTTCAACATCTAAAAAGATCTTTTATTAAGAAGGAAGTCAGGGGTTAGGCAGTGTTGGCGCACGCCTTTAATCCCAGCACTCAGGAGGCAAAGACAGGTGGATCTCTGGGAGTTCAAGGCCAGCCCTGTCTACAAAACAAGTTCCAGGACATCTGGGGCTCTACAGAGAATCCTTGTCTCAAAAAAACAAAATCAAGAAGAAAAGGAAAACAAGGGAGGGAGGGAGGGAGGGAGGGAGGGAGGATGTCTAGGATGTCAGGGAACCCTTTGGTACTGGATAACCAACCATTTGGAGGAACGTTTCTTTTATCTCACTAGAAGAAAGCTCAGTTCACAGTGGCCTCCAGGATCTCCCCCCCTCCCACCATGTCCCACATCCAACAAACCATGAACTCGGCTGCTTTTCCTCTCCTGGCTCCTCCTTCAGCCTTTTGTGCTGTTCCCAGAGACCTTTGGATATGCTTCCGGGTCATAGCTTCTGTCCAGGATGCTTTTCTCCAAGAAAATCTCTCTTTTGCTCTTCCTCCCTTCAGATATTTTGTGTAAATTTTACCGTCACAGTTAAACCTTCCCAGCACCCTTGATAACACAGTATCTTAGGGCAACATAAAAACACAGGGAAATTCCCACTTCCAAACTATAGTAAGAAAGGATCAACAGAAGTAACTTAAACCTGAAGTTATTTATGAACAGAAATATTTTTTTAAATAATAGTTACTCTATCTCATGGATTCCATTTCAAAAATGCCTGGTAAAACCTTAGTGACCTTTGACAACACGCAAGTCCTACAGAGCTACGCTTGGAATAATGGAAATACCTTGTAAATTAGATAATCGTTTATGTTTCAATAATACAATTAATTGTGTTAGAAAGTTATATGGCATATGAGATAATAAAATAAATATACATTTATGTAATTACTCAAAATGGCTTGGCTGTTTAGTCATTTTCCTCTTGTGTCATAGGATGTTTACAGTGGGAATTTGGATCAAGGGAGGAGTAGGTCCCTTGAGTGGTTTCTCCAGTCAAGGTAATCTGAAAACCAACAGACGTTGATATTGCCTCTTCTGAACTTTCTTTTCCTTTAGGTACTTGAAGACATTTGTGGGCTAGCAAGGAATGTTGGTTTTGCTCCTAAGGTCTAAACCCTTTAAGAATGACTGGCGATGACCAGTCTCCTGCAATAGCACACACCCAAAGACATAAGGTAGATTTCTTATGAGGCGGCAGGAGAGGCAAGGCTTCATGGGAAGAGCTTCCTTTCTTCATGGTAACTGAACAGAAGGGGAATTCCACGTCTGTTCTTCTACAGAGCATCTCTCTGTTCTATATAGAGAGGGTGCTCAGCCATGCAATGGATACACAGACGGATGCAGAGGCTCCTGTCTCAGTGATGCTGGGGCCAAGGACCAGGCTTGGGTTTCACATGAACACCCTCACACTCATGTTCCTGAGATGTCCTAACCATCACCCATACTGCAATGAAGGAGTTCAATGAAGGAGTTAAAAAACAAAACCATAAAAAATATGCAACGCCAGAGGTTTCATTACCATACCCAATAAGCACAAAATTACGCCGTCAAATTTCTGTAAATGTCTGTATCTTTTATTTTTATTCTGTGAAAGTTTTTCTGACTTGTGATCTAGTGTGTGAAGAGGACCCTGGGTTCATTCATCAGTACCGCAACACCAGACAAGAGTGCAAACCTGTGCCCTGGCACGTAAGAGTGCTCTTGCCTTGATAGTGAGTTCAAGGTCAACATAAGCCACATAACTCTATCCCAAAACCAAAAAGTCAAACAAGTTTGTAAATATATATATATAAAGGGACAATAGAAACCAATTTGAAGGCTGGCAGAGTTTGGGGCAAGATTACTCTGTGTTTCTTGGTCTAATCATCAATTTAGCTTATATTCCCAACTGCTGTGGTTTCTGTTATGTTTCTTTGAGAGCAAGAGATGCTCGTTTGTTACATACCCCGATAATTCTAGAAAGCTGTGCATTCTAAGGACATAACCATTGGGTCCGTGAGTTCTGGGACAGGTGGATAACAAGTAAGTAAAGGCTGTAAACATTGAACAGACCAAGTGGGGCAGGGATTGCATGGAACCTAGGGCATCAAGGGTTCAGATGGTCGCCACTCTTTATTTATTTATTTATTTATTTATTTATTTATTTATTTATTCTTTCATTCCCACCTCTTGAACTGATCCCTCGTGTGTGCCATTTTACTAAGAGAGAAAATGGATTTTTACACCATCATAGAAAATTTAACTGTTGCTCTCTTTTTTAAATTGTGGCTGCCTTTCAATCCACGGCTCTCCTATCAGCAACCGCCTCCACTTTATGCCAGAAGAGCAGCAGCCTGAAGGAATTTGGTCCCCCAGGCACTGACTCTTTCCAAGCTACAAAGGACTTACCTAAAGCTCTGTCCAGCTAAGAACCTCAAAATTCAAAGGCTGAGGCGGAATTCTGCTCCTCAGAGAGGTTGAACGGCAAGCAGCTCACCTCCTCTCCTCTCTCCAGAAGCCGGTGTGCTTCTCCTGGTCTCTCCTTAAAACCCTTCTCCACACCAAACTACACAGAGAAACCCTGTCTGAGGGAAAAACAACAACAAACGTCTCCACCAGGCTCCTCCCTACCACTTCCAGTCAGCTAGTTACCGACTCAGCCTCCTGACCGGAGGTGAATTTTATTTAATCAAGCCCATCTTTACATCATTAAACCAATGTTCCAGAGCATAAACAAAGGTAGCACACTTTCAAATAATAATCTGTAGCATTTAACCCTAACGTTCTAAGAAAAAAAGGGATGCCTAAATAAATCTCTTGCCAACTAGAGTGTTTTCAGGGTGACCTATAAACCTAGAGTGCGGGAGCTCATGACAAGTGCACTTTCCATGGAGCTCATAATGTAGTTTATTTTAGGCAAGAAAAATCAGGAGAGAAGCTTGTTCGTTTGTTTCCCTCTGAGATGGACAGTCTCACTGGCTAGACCAGGCTAGCTTTGACCTCACTGCATAGCCCAGGCTAGCTTTGACCTCACTGCATAGCCCAGGCTAGCTTTGACCTCCTGCATAGCCCCAGCTATTTTCTAACTGAAGATCCTCATGCCTCGGCCTCCCAGGTGTTAGGATTACAGGCATAACCCGCCACCCAGCAGAGCAAAAAGGTCTTTAGTGGCTTTTGCTTCAGGCACCAAATACCAAGTACTGTATGATTGACTTCATCCAAAGTTACGAGAGAGAGAGAGAGAGAGAGAGAGAGAGAGAGAGAGAGAGAGAGAGAGAGAGGAGGGAGGTAGCTCAGTCAGTCCCTGGGCTGGGATCCAGTGAGTGGATGACTGCCTGGTTCTACAGCGGGACAAAGAGGGTGTGTCCTGGAATCTAGGCTGTCTGTCAAGCTGAGGATGCTCTCTGCTTCGTTCTTCCCGCAACATTATCTCATGCCCATCATGAATTACTCCACTTCCAGTGTCCAGCTAAGCTGACCCAGTGTCTTGCATTTGGACTGACAGCAATAGTCTGTGTGCAGTATTTGTGGGAATTACAAATAACTGAGTTAGTGGGTTGGACAGTGTGAGGACTCAAAAAGATTCAAGCATTGTTTATCAAACAATAAAGAAAGTGGCGGGGCGTGGAGAGAGAGCGAGAGATTGTGTTATAATTTTGCAGACTCTTTCTAGTTTATGGAGGAAGCTATACTTCAGAGTCCTAACTGGCCAAAGAATATGTGTGAACATCTGGGCAGGCAGGTAGTTTACCCAAGAGAAGATGTGGACAGTAAGCAAACAGAAGTTTAATCCTCACTACTGATCAAGAAATGGACAGTGAAGAAACATATAAGAAAAAGATATCAATTAAGAAATTATATCTGGAGTTAAATTGTATCAAAAATTAAGATATTATAAATGTAGGTGATCACAAGAAAACATCACTTCCAAGTTATTTTTAAGGGGGCCTGAAAATTTCCCTCTTCTAGTTCATACACAGTTGGCATTTCAGAAATGCATTGTTAAAAGGAAGAAAACTGCGAAGTTAGCTGTATCCTTTGGGCTTCAAACATCCGTGGAGGGATGGATCCTAATGAAACAACAGAGGACCAAAATCCATGTACACAACTTCCTGGCCGTTAAGGACCCACTAAAGGAGCCTTTGATATCTAAAAGGGGCAATAATGATATCAAGTCAAATATGCGTGGAAACACAAAAGCCATTTCAGGTTGAGAAAAAGCACACACGGGCTGATGATCGGAGTAAGAAAAACGTCACTTGTTTTAAAATGGCAGGGTAAGATTATGGGTGTGTGTGTCCCCGTTTATTTTCCAGTTCTCTTACTTAGAGTGTTTGTCCCATTGTGCACCTTGTACTTCGCAGGGGGAAAGGACAGGGTAAGTGTGGGGACGGGCTGCCTCCCTCCTGACAGCCTTGCCGACACTCATTTTTCCTCCAGCCCTGTCAGCTCCTTTTCTGAGGGAGGTGATGATGTGTTAGCCCTAATCCCCTATGCTGGCTGCCTCCCTATTCAGGAGGGAGGGCAAATACTTCCAAAGCAGAGCGTTTTAGACCTATTCAGGGCCCAAGACAACACACTTTGCATTAGCATTTGAAGTGTGAGGGCTGAAAAAGGGGAACAGACAACTTTTTTCTTCTTTTTTTTTGGCTCCAGGCTTTGGGGAGACTTGAAAATGTACTTTTTCCATCCCTTTGCACGCCTCGGCATTGGCGCTCAACTTCAGAGGGACACCACTGACTGCCCTCGGGGGAGAGCATTCAGGGAGATTTTTACACATACACAGAGGGCCATCGCCTGAAATAAATCACAGAATGGAGGTGGCAGAGATGAAGCGAGGGGTTCAGCGGCTGAACGAGGCATCCAGAGGCATGAATTTAAATCGCCATTTATTCCCTCCCCCCCACTTCCCCCCACCCCCACCCCCGGCTCTTGCTTGAATCTTCGTTTCTTAATTTTCCGCAGTGCACAAGGGCATTGAGGAGCAGGGCTGCGAGATTTAACATGCAAGATGAGTCTCCCATCAAATAGGTCAGCGAAGGTGCTGCCTCCGCAGGACCAGGGAGGGTGAAGCCCAGTGCTCCGCAGCCTAGGTCACAAGTTCAATCCCCTTCTGGGTCAGTTAGCTTTTCTCTGTACCATAGCCGCAGACTAAAGGCCTGAGCTCCTTATTCAGGCTGAATGTCTAACAAAATGTGTGCCCTTGGTCACTGCACAAAACAACCCAGCCAGAGCCTAGCAAATCCATCCTCCACTGCAGGGAAGCAAGCTGTCATTGGGGGCCAGCAATGGCAGCACCCATCTCTACGTCTCTGCAGGGATGAGGTCAGGCTGAGTGGGGAAGCAACACCTGTCTAAGGCAAGGGAAGGAGATGCCAGGGGGCTGCCAGACCACAGGGGGGAAGTCAGACTCACCGCTTCTGCTGCGTGACTCCCCAGGAGTTAGTCAAGTTTACTGATGCTCTTCTGTGGCTGAGAATGATGCCAGAAGGCCTTGCTGGACACTAAGAGGTGAGCATCGTGCCTTCTGCCTGATGAACAAGCTGTCCAACACTACTAAGACTCTCCTCACCAAACACCATCATAAAGTAGGGCTCTCTGTCCATTTAAGGGTGTTGGAGAAGATAGTCGCATAGACCAAGTCACATGGAGAGGTCTTGGATGTCAGGATAGATATTGAACACCCAGGATACATCAGTTACACTAATAACATCTTTTTTTTCTTTCTTGGGAGGATGGTCATACTAGACAGCCTATGCAATCATCCCCCAGATAACTTGTGGAACCAGATAACCCAGGCACACATTCCATCAATTACTGTTTCAGTCACATTGGGCCAGTTCACCTTTCAATGCCTTAGTTTGCTCCTCTGTAAATTAGTGCTATGATTAACTAACTAGTACAGTGGTTGGGGGTCAACTAGTTCTGTTTGTGGTGTCTTCTATCCTCTAAGCATGGATTTTTCTTTTTTTTTCTTTTTTTCAAGACAGGGTTTCTCTGTGGCTTTGGTTCCTGTCCTGGAACTAGCTCTGTAGACCAGGCTGGTCTCGAACTCACAGAGATCCGCCTGCCTCTGCCTCCCGAGTGCTGGGATTAAAGGCTTGCGCCACCACCGCCCGGCTCTAAGCATGGGCACCATCCCTTGCTAGGGAAGCCAGGCATTGTGTTGGTGAGGATGCTAACACACTTGGTTCTCAATCAGGATCACTTTTTTGTTCAGAATGATGTGAATGGTAACGAAAAAAATCTAGCTCACTCTAGGAAAGCTTGAGCAGCAGGTTAGATTTCAGGATCTGAATGGGCTGAACTCTTACATGAAGACTGCATCTAGCACCATCAGAGAGGAGACGGGGTTGGTTCACGATGCCTGCAGTAGACGTGGAAATGGGAGTGGCTGTAACTCTTCCTGTTTGCCATGCACTCATCACGCTCCCTCCTCTCTGCCTCATTACTGTCTGCTCTCTTCCCCTAGCGACTCTTGAGTAATCATCGACACGGAAAAACAAATGATCTCTATCAAAATCGTACGGTGTACACAATAGGCGTACAGCCTTTATTTGTCTATTAAAGTAATCAAAGATTAATTTAAAAAGCAAAGTGTTATTTATCCAACGTTCACTGTTATCACTTCAAACCTTGTTCCCATCTCTTCCAAATTATATATAGATACACACACATATCTATCTATCTATGTATCTATCTATGTATCTATGTATGTATGTATGTATGTATCTATCTATCTATCTATGTATCTATGTATCTATGTATGTATGTATGTATCTATCTATCTATGTATCTATCTATGTATCTATGTATCTATGTATGTATGTATGTATGTATCTATCTATGTATCTATGTATGTATGTATGTATGTATGTATGTATGTATGTATCATCTATCTATCTATCTATCTATCTATCTATCTATCTATCTATCTATCTATCTATCTCCCATTTCCTCCTAGCACATGGAGGTTTATAAGGGGTCCTCAGAAATACTGCCAGAGGGGGAAACACTGAGCATCTGAGGTAACCAATAAAAGCAGGAGGTCACCTTCTGATTTAAAAGAAAATTAGTAATGTTTAAGGAACATGATGTGGGAAGGCAGTTGATGTTAACAAGAGAAGAATAAAACATTATTCATTAAGCATTGATACCACAACCCACCCCTAAAAGAAGCGGCTTAAAATAACTTCCATTTATTTGGTTTCTCCGTTGTGGGTTGAAAATGCGGTTTTCTTGATCCGAGTCCGGCCTGGTTCATCTTGGCCAGGCTCACTCAAGTCTTGCAGTGAGATGCTGGGTCAGCTGGAGTCTGCTTCATCTCAAATGGCCTCCGTCAAGCCAGCTCTTCTTTGTCCTCGTGGCCTGCCATGCAGTTCCTCAGGAAGCCAGCCCAGCTTGTTCCCATGGCAGCAGGGGAGGATTCCTAGAAAGAGTGGATGGACGCTGGCAAGACCTCTTGAGGCTTAAGCTCAGAAGTGGTGTGATGTCCCTTGTCGCAGTCAGTGTTAATTGCAAGGCCAGACCGGGCTCAAGAGATGGGCAAATGAAGTTCATCACTTGGTGGGGAGAGCTGCAAGTCTCCAAACTCATAGCCTTGTTCCTGCTTATAACCTTGGGAAAATCTAGACTCATCCATTGGAGCGTGCCCCTTTCCTGACTTGTCTCAGTCATCACAGAAATGCCTGGATAGGTCTTGTCCCTCAGCTGCCTGTCCTATGGGATCTGAGCCTCTTTCAATTCCCTCATCCTTCATGTGTCGGGAACCATTCTTCCAGGGGTCTGTAGCTAACTGGAGCCACTCACCATAGCGTGCAGGGAAGGCTTTGCTCTTGGACACCTCACTCCACAGTGATGTCCTCCAGCCCCTTGTCTTTAAGTGCAGCATCTATGTTCGTATACCTAGAACCCATCTAGACGTTAGACCTTCATGCTGTTCTCAAGGCTCAGACGGCTCCTGCCTCTGCCGTGTGTCCATTTGAGGGTGTGGCCCTCTTCTCAAGTAAACGTATCCAGAGCAAAACTCATGTGAGCGCCTCAAAACTACTTTGCTTGTTGTTTTCTGCTGTTTCTATAAACACACATCTACCTCAGAGCCCTTGCATTTGCTGGTTTCTCTGACTAGAACCTTTTCCCTACAAGCTAGATCCACCTGGGTAGTGCTCTGATCTCCTTCAGCCCTTTGTTTAGATCTGACCTCCCAGATCAGTCTCTCTGTCCAACCTCACAGCTTGTCTTGTTGACTGTGTCCTTTGCTTTACAGAAGCTTTTCAGGTTCAGGAGGTCCCACTTATTAATTGTTTCTCTCAGTGTCTGTCCTACTGGGGTTCTATTTAGGAAGTGGTCTCCTGTGCCAATGCATTCAAGTGTACTTCCCACTTTCTCTTCTATGAGGTTCAGTGTGGCTGGCTTTATGTTGAGATCTTTGATCCATTTGGACTTGAGTTCTGTGCATGGTGATAGATATGGATCTATTTTCGTTCTCCTACATGTTGATATCCAGTTATGCCAGCACCATTTGTTGAATATGCTTTCTTCTTTCCATTTTATATTTTTTGCTTCTTTGTCAAAAATCATAGCTGTGTGGATTAATATCCAGGTCTTCGATTCGATTCCACTGCTCCTCCTTTCTATTTTTATGCAATACCAAGCTGTTTTCACTACTGTAGCTCTGTAGTAGAGTTTGAAGTCAGGGATTGTGATGGCAAAATGGTGCCTCTTTAGCAACTCCGTTTCCCCCCAAATCTTAACCTTCTAATCTCAGTTTTTTTTAGCATCCCATTAACACCTCCCAGTTTCTTCCCTCCCTCTTCATATATGTGTGTATTCACGTACAGGGATATACAAATATGTGTGACTTCACGTACAGGGATATACAAATATGTGTGACTTCACGTACAGGGATATACAAATATGTGTGTATTCACGTACAGGGATATACAAATATGTGT
>NC_022024.1:33638976-33645641 GCF_000317375.1 Microtus ochrogaster
CAGGGATATACAAATATGTGTGTATTCATGTACAGGGATATACAAATATGTGTGTATTCATGTACAGGGATGTAGATAAATGAATGATAGGCAGGCAAGGCCTCTTGATCCCACTGATTTAGTGGGAAAATTAGGAAATATGTTATCACAGTGTGATAAAATTATAGATATACTCACATAATCACAGTAATGACAAAGGACCGAGGTGTTCTGGCATCTACAGTTCAGTAAAGGAAGAGCTATCTAGTTTTGTGTCTTTGGGAAGATAGCAAATATATGTGTATATATGTGCATACATATCTGTAATAAGTGATCTTTCAGGAGTTTTATGAATGAATCTCATGACACTAAACATATCTCAAGCAAGGAAGTTTTGCTAAGGTAGGACTTATGACATAAGATTTCATGAATCGCTTATGGTTCTGTCTCTCAAGAGATGGATAAAGTCAATGACTAATTCAGTTCGTCTTAGTGGTTGGCCCACAGCAGAGTGCAGGTAAATGAGAGTAGAAATGCCCGACTCCTTCTGGTCTAATGAGGAAACAACGACGAAGCAAGTGGGCATCCCAAGTAAGAAGCAGAAGCCCACACTCCCATCCCTTGCACTTGAGACCATCATTTCTGTCCTTATCATACACAGAGCTGGATGGCTTGTATTGTCTTAGCCAGTTTGTTTATTCAGGAGTTTGAAACTGTTCCCTGTGCTCTTCTTCATCTCTCATGTCTTCACGGGCAAATGCAGATACATTCTACGGGAACGAGGAAAGAGACACGCTCAAAAAAACCACCACCATTTCTCTCTCTCTTCCTCCCACTCCTTCCTGCTCATCCCCATGGTAGAAAGGGACAGCCTTTATGCTTCCAAACTTAGGTTTTGAAATAATAGTTTCGAGAAAGCATCCCTAGCATAGGCAGTAACCTGTGGTTTGTACCCAGACCACAAATAGGATAATTAAAGTATTCTTTGGGTAAAAACTCAGAGAGGAAATTCTCCCACAAAAATGTTCATGGTCAACTCAGCTGTCATTTATCCTTATTTCTTAGAGAGAATCAATGTCATTGCAGCATAGGTGCAAGTTGCCTTGCTGTGTCAATCTTTGCTAAGAAATGAAGATCGTCATCTGCCTAGTGTTTCCACAGGAAGGTTCCAATGAAAAGCAGGAGCCGTGTGGCACCCTCTGATGCGAACAGGGAAGAGTCTCAATGGTTCCCACGTAGAAAGAGGATGAATCTGATATGGAAACTTGACCTCAGCTTCATGCGAAATCAGAGCTTGCATCTCAGTTGTACACTAGGGAAAACTTCGATAGACAAAAACGGGTTTTGCTAGCAGAAGCCAGAGTGCTTAAACTGTGCACTGGATTCCGAATTGCCTGTTAGTGACTATGAGGAGGAGTCGGGTATGAGAAGAAGTGAGAAAAAACACGTAAGGGCGTCTCCAAAGCCAGGAAACATATAACCCCCGAAAGTCTACAGCTCAGTATTCTAGGATTAGTAATTGTAAAGTTAAGGTCAATGTGTGCTTTGGAAGACGTCTGATCCTACGAGCAACAGCAGACACAAACACTTGATGTGTCCAGGTAAGTTTTTCAAATCCTCTGTTCATGAAGACAAAGCTTAAGAGTCAGCGAGACCAAGGCAGAGAGGAGTTAAGTGATTTTCCCATGGTCCACTTACTGGGTTCAAACCTAGGCAGCTGACAAGACCCTCTCACTTACCCACAATGCTCTCTGGTCCAAGCTGGCCAGGTTGTCAGCGAATGACATGGTGGGTGGGAGTGGGGGCAGTGTGGTAACCTTAACTCGAAGCTCTCTGCAACAAGTTCTAGAGGAAGCCAAGGAAATTTTCTAGAGAGATCCTGTCCCAGGCACTCTCTTTAAGATGTAAGTCAGATGAGACCCGCTAAACTTTGATGGGAGAGTGGAGCTGCCTAGCATGACCTTAACATGGGAGGGCGTCTCTAGATCACTTGACCCTCCGTATTGGAGATGCGGCGATTAGCGTCCATCACAGTCTGTGGGTGCTATTAATTCTTAAGCGGGTACAGTTTAAGTTGAATCTGTCTCATTTTCATTTCTGCTGCATCACAGCAAAATCACATGCAATTTGGCAAAACTAAAAGGGCTGGGCAAGGGAGCATGGCAGTAACTCACAAACATAAAGAAGTATTGTCTTGAGAGAGAGAGAGGCTCATCTTAGTGTCTGCAGCCATCAGATGGCCAGTGCGCAGCAATTATCGTCACGTTAGATGGACCGTCATTGGACCATCTGTACAAGAAGGGGTTAGCAGTTGCTTGTTCCCTTTTACCTTTAATGTGTTGTCCAGAAACTACAACACAGACGTTAACCCGTTCAGTTCTGACACTGTTAGTAACCAGTGGGCTCTCCTGCCCTTTCCCAAACCTGAGAGGATAAGTGTACTCCCACCCCCATCCAAGAAACTCCTTTTTGCAGCAGATTGGAGACCATTCCAGAAAGTCGTAAATAGTCAAATGCAGAGAAAAAAATGGGCAGGATTACCCAGGCCCTACTGATACGTCAGCAACACAACTCCTATACCTAAGGCTCCAGGGATGCCGCAGAAGAGGCGCAGAAAGACTGTAAGGACCCGATCAGCCGGAAGTCTGCTTTGAAATTATGTCTTCTAGGCGTGACAGAGAAGCTTCACCTATAAAACCCCAATCTTATGCTAACCTAAACAAAGGCTGAACGAGGACACCAATTTGACATTCCAACGTGGGTGGGGAAACTCCCTCAGGCACCACGCCTACCTGCTGAGGCGAAGAGTTTTAGTCAATTCACGGCAGCTGAGAGAGGGAGAGCCGGCCTTATCCAGAGACGAGCCCCTAATCGCCCTAATCGGTCATCCGATACCAAGTGGTCAGCTCTCAAATCATACACGTGTGAGAAATGCTAAATAGACTCAGCAGCCTGCATTTATGTATTTACTCATTCATATGTATATACAAAACAATAGTAGTTAAAGAAAAAGAGGCCGTAAATTTGAAAGGGGGCAGGGAGACCTGTAAGGGATTGGAGGTAGAAAAGGGGATGAAAATGATTTTGATACAGTATACATACATGAAGTTAAAAGTAATAGATCTAATTTTTTTTAAAAAACAAAAGGAAAAAAGGAATCTGCCTAAAGTCACCCAGAAAATGTATGCAAAATAGCAGCTCAGCAGTTTGCATTTATTATTATTTGTATTTGCTTGCTTTTTTTTTTTTCATTTCACACTCATGTCACTGCTGCTGAAAATCTGAAATTCCCGTGGTTTAGAAGTCCAGAAGGTATGGTATTGATGCCTGTCTATAAAGCCCTGGTTCCTTCAGCAATGCCTGTGTTAGTTCATCTTTACCTCCATTTCTTAAGTGTTCTTCTTGTGTTACGTTTTAATTACTAAATATAATAGAAACGTGGTTTATTGCCTATATGGAAAATATGGAAATTTAGGCTACACTCACTCGACCGTGTGAGGGCTGCATAGATTAGTCAGTCCACGGTGACTCACTAAAGCACAAACTTTGACTGTGTTCCCTTGGGAAGTTAATGAACGTCTAAGGAGGGACGGGGATTAGGAAAGAAAATTTGATTACAGGTATTGTTTGCACGGCCTGATTTAATCTTGAACTATTTGAGAAGATTTGCTCAAGAGACAAGTTTTCAACCGTAGGTGTTTCCATTCCGTTGGATGTAATTTTGCCCCTCCTGAAAATTCAGAAGTTGCTTTTGTCCAGAGGACACTGACATTCTATACTCTGCTCTATTCGACATCTTACCCTGCACACTAAACCACACGGGGCGAGCTTCAAATGACTCAGCTAGAGGAATGCATATCTGGTTTATAAGGTCAGTCTCCCCTCCACCACTCCCTCTCTGGTGCAATTCCTCCTGCTGCTCCCAGAGCTGCTGAAGACATCCCCTGGTCTCCATTGTCTTCTTTCCATTTTACAGAATAGCCATGAGACGTGGAAGCACTCAAACCTTTTCCGTTCTGGCAAGGGACTGCTGTGGAGGCTGTTGTTGGGTATCAGTAACAACACCAACTGTAAGTGTTTGCTGGCTCCCAAGGCAGAACGTGAGCAGGTTGGGCCATCTGAATGATCTGGGACAATATGATGATGTCATTTCCCAACTAAGAAAATAATGGGACCTAATACTTTTCTCTCACACAAGGATATAAAAACCAAAGACCCATATTACCAAAACAGAAGCCAACACCATACACCATCATAAATTAATAACAAAGAAAGTAGGAACTTCAGCCCATACTAGCAAGCCAGAATTTCCACTAATAACACCATTAGTGTTCTTCAGAATCTCAGGGCATGCATATTCATGCTTCAGAGAGTTTACATGGTCTACTCCTTCTGCTTGGAAAAAATTTCCAGAAGCAGGTTCTAGGGTCACCTGGAAGTTGGAACGAGTCTAAAGGTGGAGAAGGTCAACAAAGTCTTTAGATTTGGAACAATCCCTGCATACCCAGAAGTTCTGCAAGGACAGATCTAATCAGTCTCAGAAGCAAGAAAATTAGGAGAGACATTGCATACTAAACGTGTGGGGACTTCTTAACTTGTCCTTCTTCCCTAAAAGGTTAGCATAACCACTATTTACTTACCATTTATTTAGCGTTAACTATTTAAAGTAATCTAGAGGTGATTTTATCCATACAGGAGGCTATCCCCTGGCTATATGCAAATACAACATCGTTTTATAAAAGAGGTTTGAGTATCTACAGATTTTGATATCCACAGGGACCCTGGAATCAATTCTTCCACAAATACTGGGGGATATCTGCGTATTCTATTGAAATAAGACATAAGGCAATGAAATGAACTAGACATTAGATCACACTCTATGAAGCCACTGACACTAATACTTGGTATGTCTTTTAAAATTCTTAATTTTTTCTGATTGCTAGACTCCTCGTGTATAGGAAAGCAGAAAAAAAGAAAAGAAACCTTCTACTGAAGACTCGCTAAAAAATTCAATGTACTGTATATAATCTGCACAGCAAACCACTTATAAGTGCTTAATGAATACTAACTGCACTTTCTAATGCCTTAAATTTCTATACTAAACCGCTAGCCCCCACTATTAATGTCTATAATTATTTGGCTTTTTTTTCTTCCTCAGATAGGCATATAAACCATAATCTCTCCATTGTGAACAAGATTGGTTGATGAGTACACTATAAAATTAAGCGTGCATATCTAGTTCTTGTAGTTACTTTCATGGACACAATTTTTACCCACACTTTGCATTCTGGTCTTGCATGCAAAGGACTAGCCTAGTTCTAGTACAAACCAGTTGAGATGTGTACGTCATGGTATTAATTCTAGCAGTAATAGCTAGCCATGTCCGGAGACACTGTCATCCCGAAGGGCTCAGTTTCACCTGTTACAAACTGCAGGGGGAAGGCCTAGGGACCTGTAGTAAGACTGGGTTTCTGGGATCCAAATCTATGCAAAGTTGAGGCTCCAAGTGTACCCAAATACCAGTATAGGGAATGACGAGGAAGAGGCAGAATAGAAGTGAATCACTGGCATACCACATAACTAAATGCTGAAAATTTCAAAGCTAAGTGACCTTCTGCTTTGCATTTTTCTTTTGCAAGTAAATCATAAAATAAGATGTATAACCATGCTTATGAAGGAGGCTACCATTACACTGGAAATAGACATATTTTTGATGAATTACTAGAATCCAATGCAGATACTACAGGTCCCCAAGCCCTTCTATATTTGCCTTTACTCCTAATCAGGGAATCTTAATTTTTAAAATACTAACCTGCTTTAAAGATATTTTTAACAGTTATTTGTTTGTGTGTGAGTGTGTGTACGTGTGCACACATGTGTGCCACTGTGTGAGTGTGTACAAACTTGTGAGACTGAGTTCTCTGCTTAGGCTGTGTGGGTCCCAGGGATCAAACTTGGGTCTTAGGCTTGTTGGCAAGTATCTTTCCTTGCTCAGGCCTGAAAGTATTCACCTCGAACTTGCTGCCAGCAAGTCATCCTTGCCATTGTTTTTACGGTAGCAGCTAGTCCCCAGTTCTCTTCCTTTTCAGATTCGCCAGTTTCTCAAATGCGAGCCCATTCAAGTAGAATTCACTTTTCTTTCTGTGACACGGGTCACATGAGCGGAGCAGGAGAAAGGAAAAGGGTTCCAGAAAGCGCGGTCCTTCTGAGGAGCCACCGCGCCTGCTGCAGTTGCTCCAGTGAAAAGATTTTTTTTTCTCTCCTTTTTGAGGTAAAACGACAATTAAGGTCGACCTCCTTGTCTCAAATTAAAAAAAAAAAGAGAAAAAGGGGTGTAATGAAGAATCTAACTCCTTCCTCTAATTTTACAAGTTCAATGGTGATCTAACCATGGCATTCATTTACAGAAACCATTAATTTTACTATGTGGCTGTAAGCAGTAGGGCCTCAGCTTTCATTCTGGGCGCTCCCCCTCCTTGGTCTTTGTGTGTGCACCTGTTCGGGCCACTTTGGCATCCCATTTGTAAAACTTTGGGTAATCCTCTGGCGCTAGCCCTGGCGTGATAATACTCCTGTTATTCAGCGGCCTAATTACAAAGGACAACACAGATAAAACAATCCAGTCCTATTTTTTAATAGCCGATTTGCCAATTCTCTCCAAGCTCCAGAGAGAGAGGGAGAGAGAG